>NW_028227265.1:100320192-100605192 GCF_978045245.1 Mus caroli
ACAAAGATGCAGAAATATACCACTTGCTTCTTGAGTCAAGACTACTCTGAGTCATAGGTTTCTGAACCTTAGGGAAATGTAAATGAGACACTAGATTCTGTGAGACTGTGATAGAGAGCATGTTGCTAGCACAAGAACTAAATCCAACATGTTTCTTATAGTTTGGATTGTAAGGATGGCAGAATCCAAAAGACATACGTGTTGTAATACAGGACTCTAACAAATCAGGTGCCTGAATGACCTTATGAACATTAAAGCTCCATTGCAACTCAGAGAAACTAGAGTTTTCATGAGAGACCTGAGACAGTGCCCAACTTCTGAAGGTCAGACACCACCTGGAATGTGTAAACAGAGCAGTGCAAACGTCAGCTTCATTAGTTCATCATTGAGGATCTTTACTTCCAGTCCCCAAAGAAAATGCGCTTTTTAATAACTGTAATATTACTGACCTTTCCCAACAGCCTGTTGATTGATTGTATAACCTTTCAGTCTACCGTGGTATTGTGTGCTACCGACCTGTGTCCTGGACAGCAGCTTAACTCATTGGAAGAAAAGGCATGAGGCTGAGCTTTCCAATTAAAAACCGGTAAAACATTTAGGCTACAGGGAATGCCTATATCCACCAGAAAAGATAAAAAAGTAATTAACTGTTGATCAAGGGAAAAATCAAGAACAGAGAAGTGAGAGAATAGCTTTACATTCCCTGTGGACTCTTAGTTACCCAGGTAACCAGAGCCTGCTCTTAGCTTGTAGAGTCCCAGATCAGAGTTTGGAAAGAGAAAAACTTCTTCTGATAAAAAAAAAAAAAAAAAAACAAAAAACAAAAAACAAAAAACAAAGAAAAACATATATTTGAGCTCTGTGAACAAGAAATATATCAATGATCATGTATCATTTAAAAGACTTGATAATAATTAAGTGTGGACTCATAACAGCTGAATAATACAAAAACAATCTAGAATGGTAATTTTTGCCAATTGAAGAATTAATTAAAATACCTATATATTTTAAAAGCTCATAACAAGTTGAAAGAATAGATTTCCTTAAGGCATTTGGGTTCTGGTGACTTATAGTATTGACCAAGAAGAAGTACAAAATATAAAAACAAATAGAGTAATATTTTACTCTATTCTTTAAACATTTAAACAATAACTTGATGATTTTTCCAATTTGATGATTTCCTATTTTGCTCAAACCTTCCATTCTACCTAGAAATCAAATATCTTGCTTTGTCCAAGATGAGGTAGTTTTTCATAGAGAATAACGTTGAACTTATATATTATTTTATTATTAAAGATATCTATGCATTAAATAAGTGATCTAATTAAGCCTCAGTTTTCTTAAGTATTTTTTAATTAGGTATTTTCTTCATTTACATTTCAAATGCTATCCTAAAAGTCCCCCAGACCCTCGCCCCCCACTCCTCTACCCCCACTCACACTTCTTGGCACTGGTGTTACCCCATACTGAGGCATATAAAGTTTGCAAGACCAAGGGGCCTCTCTTCCCAATGATGGCCAACTAGGTCATTTTCTGATACATATGCATCTAGAGAAACGAGCTCCGGGGTACTGGTTAGTTCATACTGTTGTTCCACCTATAGGGTTGCCGAAACCTTTAGCCCCGTGGGTGCTTTCTCTAGCTCCTCCATTGGGGGTGCTGTGTTCTATCCAATAGCTGACTGTGAGCATCTACTTTGGTGTTTGCCAGGCCCAGGCATAGCCTCACAAGAGACAGCTATATCAGGGTCCTTTCAGCAAAATCTTGCTAGTGTATGCAATGCTGTCAGCCTTTGAAGGCTGATTATGAGATGGAGCCCTGGGTATAGCAGTCTTTAGATGGTCCATCCTTTCTTCCCAACTCCAAACTTTGTCACTGTAACTCCTTTCATGGGTGTATTGTTCCCAATTCTAAGAAGGGGCAAAGTGTCCATACTTTGGTCTTCATTCTTCTTGAGTTTCATGTGTTTTGTAAATTGTATCTTGTATCTTGGGTATTCTAAGTTTCTGGGCTAATATCCACTTAACAGTGAGTACATATCACATGAGTTCTTTTGTGATTGGGTTACCTCACTCAGAATGATGCCCTCCAGGTCCATCCATTTGCCTAGGAAATTCATAAATTCATTATTTTTAATAGCTGAGTAGTACTCCATTGTGTAAATGTACCACATTTTCTGTATCCATTCCTCTGTTGAGGGGCATCTGGGTTCTTTCCAGCTTCTGGCTATTATAAATAAGGCTGCTATGAACATAGTGGAGCATGTGTCCTTCTTACCAGTTGGAACATCTTCTGGATATATGCCCAGGAGAGGTATTGCGGGATCCTCCGGTAGTACTATGTCCAATTTTCTGAGGAACCGCCAGACTGATTTCCAGAGTGGTTGTACAAGTTGCAATCCCACCAGGAGTGGAGGAGTGTTCCTCTTTCTCCACATCTTCGCGAGCATCTGTTGTCACCTGAATTTTTGATCTTAGACATTCTGACTGGTGTGAGATGGAATCTCAGGGTTGTTTTGATTTGCATTTCCCTGATGATTAAGGATGCTGAACATTTTTTCAGGTGCTTCTCAGTCATTCGGTATTCCTCAGGTAAGAATTCTTTGTTTAGCTCTGAGCCCCATTTTTTAATGGGGTTATTTGATTTTCTGGAGTCCACCTTCTTGAGTTCTTTATATATATATATATATATATATATATATATATATATATATATATATTGGATATTAGTCCCTATCTGATTTTGGATTGGTAAAGATCCTTTCCAAATCTGTTGGTGGCCTTTTTGTCTTATTGATGGTGTCTTTTGCCTTACAGAAGCTTTGTAATTTTGTGAGGTCCCATTTGTCGATTCTTGATCTTACAGTGCAAGCCATTCCTATTCTATTCAGGAATTTTCCCCCTGTGCTCATATCTTCAAGGCTTTTCCCCACTTTCTCCTCTATAAGTTTCACTGTTTCTGGTTTTATGTGGAGTTCCTTGACCCACTTAGATTTGACCTTAGTACAAGGAGATAGGAATGAATCAATTCGCATTCTTCTACATGATAACCGCCAGTTGTGCCAGGTTCGGCTAAGATCAAGTGTAGTTTTTGTTTGTATATTAAGTATTTTTGCCACTCAGTTTCTACACCTGATACTGTAGCTACTGGGACCCACCTCTTTCTCTAATATTACTTCAAATCATTTCCTGTTAAAAAGCAAGAATTCTATTGGGGTTTTTAAGAGACTGGGAGAACTTAAAATATATATTTAGGAGATCTCTTCTAAACATTTATTAGGAAACATGTCTTTTTCTAATCTTAATTCTGAGGAGAACAGCCAATTGAGGTATCAGGAAAATGAGACCTATATTAATTTCTCCTGTTTAAAGAAAGTGGCTATAAAAATAGAAGTTCTCAGGTTTTGAGTAAATTAATTCATGTTATATTGAAAGAAGACTTAATAGACTATAGCATTTAAAATTATTACCTTTTAACATTCTGAATTTCTCTGGTATTTTTTATAATGTTTCTCTGTCTGTTTCTGATTATGTTTATTTGGGCCTCTTCTTTTTTTGGGTTATGGTATTTGTCGATTTTTTTTCAAAGGACCATCTCATTGGAATGCTCTCTCTCTCTCTTTCTCTCTCTCTCTCTCTCTCTCTCTCTCTCACACACACACACACACACACACACACACACACACAGAGAGACAGAGAGAGAGAGACAGAGAAAGAGACACATACAGAGAGAGAGAGTTTTCTTTTTATTTCAGGTATTGAATTAGGTTTTAGTTTATTCTTGTTCATCCAGACTCTTAAACTGCATCACTATGTCAACTATTTGTGTTTCTCTTATTTTTTTTGTTTTCAATAAATCATATACACATATATGCCTATATGTACGCATATATAGATATATATGCATACATACATATATATTTCTTTCTTAGGACTACTGTTACTGTCTCATGGATTTTTAGTGTATTATAATCTCATTAGTTTCAGGACTTTTAAAAAGGAAATTTCTTTCTTGATTTTTCCTTTGATCTATTCATCATTTAATACTGCATTGTCTAATCTCCATGCATTTGTATAATTTATAGATTCTTTAGCTGTTGGTTTTAATCTGTTTTGCATTGTGGTCCAATAAGATACATGAAAACATTCAATTTTACTTTATTTGCTGAGATTTGTTTTTATTTTCCAGTATATGAACTATTTTTGGTAAAAGCCCAGTCTAAGAATAATCATAATCAAGACAGTGAAATATATCAACAATGCAAGTTTTAGCTCCCTTAAGTAAGAAATTGAGAATCAGGATAAACAAAGGAAAGACCTTCAATGCTCTTGGATTAGTAGAACTAATATTTTAAGAAAGGTGCCAATAAACAGAAGAAAGCATAGTGAAAATGTGGTGTGTATACATTATTGAATTGTATACAGTCTTAAAGAAAGGAAAATGTGAAACTTGTAGGGAAATTGATGGGACTAGAAAATATGTAACTGAGGTAACCTGAACATAGGAAAACAAATGGCATGTGTTCTCTGTTATTTCTGGATAGTAATCCTGAATCTTCAGGGTTGGTTTAGATTTATAGCCTGATATCATCACAGTAACCTAGAAAATAAAAATTAAAAAAAAAATGAAGTAGTGATGGAGAGAATGAGTTGAAAAGAAGGGTGTGGTAGGACATGGGTGCTTTGAACGGGGAAAGGGGGACATGTGGAGTAAGTTGGAGGACCAAAGAGAGAGGAAGAAAGGAGAGCTAATGAACAATAGGATGTTTGAAGAGGCTTTATAAAAACATGATTTTATAAGCCTAGTTTGAAATACTACAGCAACATATATGCATAATCTGTCTATTTATGAACATAAGTATACCTGTAGATATAAATGGAGTAACACTGTACAGTGCGATAATACTACCCTCCAAGTTTGTGGACTTAACAGAATTCCAGTGCTGCTCAGGAGAAACCTCATGCTTTGGATATAAGACTTGAGGAAACTGAGCTGGACATGACCCAGGATCTTTATACTTGAAAGCTGGATTTCAGAGTATTATAACATTCTGGGAAAAGTTACTGAGCAGGAAAGCAATTAATAGCTCTATAAGTCACATCATTAACTGGTCCAGCAAATACCTTGTGTGGTGTCTTCAGACATATGGTTTTAATGCTTGTATTCTGTGCATTAATGAAGGTCAATGGTGATAGCTTATGTTATTTGGGAAGCTCTTAGACTTCCCTCGCCACATAACCAGTTGAATGGTGATTCTCTATGACTTTTTAAAACATGCTTAATAAATGTAACCAGACAATGTAGGATTTCTATAATCAAAACTTCAAATACCTGAAGAAAGATTTGGAGCAACACTAGAAAAATGAAAAGTGAAAATATATTTGGTGTTAGTGCAGTTGTAAAATGATGTGGTAATAAAAATTCAACCACAATAAGTTTACATATTCTATATAAAGTTAATCAATATACCTAAAAGAACATTTAAGGAAATAGAAAAAAACTTAAAATTTATATGCAACCAGAAAATACTCAAGTAATCAAACCAATCCTGAGCAAACAAACAAACATAAAAAAGATAATAAAGGATGGATTCCCATTCTACACTTCAAAATATATTATAATGTCATAGTAACAAAAATGGTACTAGAATAGACACAGACATGTAGAACAATGGAATAAAATAGGAGACAAAAACAAGAGTCTTTGTACCAATGGCCATCTGATATTTGACAAGGAATTCAGACATACTCTGGAGAGAGGGAACATTTTCTACAAAGGCTGTATGGTGTGTGCATACGTGAGCAGGAGGAGATATATGTTGTGCAAATTCCATAAGTTGTGCCATTTATAAGAGGACCATATTAAATGGTTTCAGCCTGACTCCAAGGCTTAGACACATGCTTGGAAAGGTTGATTTGCTCTTATTATAGATGATAAGATCTTATAATACAAATCACAATATAGATGACTGATGTGTTTATTGAAATAGTAATATTCTTGATTCAAATTTCTCTCAGTTACTCAAGCAATAAAAATGTGATTTACATTTTACATATTCATATATGATGGATATAGGGGTGATTTATATATCACTACATGTATGTATGTGTCTACATATATATGAATGTGTCAATCTGAAGCCATAATAAACAATTCATGCTGACTTATCTGGCTCCAATTCCAAATAGACTATTTCAACCTTCACTTTCTTATCCGTAATATCCCATTTCAGTAAGTGGTATCTATTTTATTATCTAAGGTATGCTTCATTGTTCAAGCATTGATATATAGCAGTATTAAAAACTTTTCTGAATACTTTGATGTAAAGCTATGTAATCAGGAAGAACAGAATTTTCAAGTGAAAGTGCTTTAGCCTCTGCTGGTTTTGCATCTACATTCTAATGGCATCATAACATACAGGGACTCACAAAAGAAAAAAGAAATCCTTTCCCATCACATTAATGAAGGGCCAGACGTTGTCAAGTAAAGTTTTGAAAGAATGGAATGCATCATATATATATGCCACTAGAAAGACATTTAGTGTAAATTCAGTGCTTTAAATTTCTTTTGTTTACTCAGTATATGGTCAAAACATACCAATAAACCTCCGGTGATCATAGAACATCTTACTGTCTCTATCTTTATTTTTATGTAATGCCAAAATATCTTAATTTACAATATTTAAAGAATTCCCAGTTTTAGTTCATGTATCATATAATATATTAACTTAGCAATATATTTTTGTCATGACATGGTGGCCCTTGCATTGAGATCAATAACATTTAAATCTATGAGAAAATGTTGAGGTTAAAGAGTTATTTATACTTGGTTAGAATAATAAAGAAGGACCATGATGCTCTCCTGTAAAGATAACTGATTTTTATTTATTAAAACATTGAGATATTTATTTGGGAATTCTTGGCATTGTATACTATGAATATTTCCAGTTTTCAAGGCAAAGTACATCTTTATCTCTCTAAAGCATTGAATTAAATTATAGCCATAGAAGATAAGCACATAAGAATACAGTTTTCAGTTCCTATACAAGAAATATGCATACAATGGTTGATTCTTTACTCAACAGACATGCAAAGATGTGTTGGAGAAAGGAAAGAACATATAATTTCACCTTGAAGAACTAATTAGAGTTATATTAAATATAAAACGAAACCATTAACCTTGGAAAATAAAGTTTCTATTGTTATTACAACATAGCTGTTAGAAAATGACAAAATATACCTTGTATTAAATTAAAAAATCAACAAAATGTTCATTATGAACAAATGTAAAATAGGGAAGGTTATATAACATTAAATTATTGGTATTTTTCATAATTAAATATTACTCTTCAGGAAATTAACCTATAGGCTTTATAGTCTCATTAGTTTTAAAGCTATAGCTGTAATACTAGAGTAATTGGGCCATAGCCTGCAAGTATTTTGTTTCACTTAGAAATTATTGTGAAATTTCTTACAAAAATACTTCTTTATATCAGTATTAGTAAAATGGTTTCATAATGTAATCTAGCAGTAGTTCTCATAGATTTTTCTAATTCTCAATATGAAAAGAAATAACTGCAGTTATAAAAGGTTAACCTAAGTTACAGTCAATTTTCTTTTTTTCTTTTCTTAATTAGATATTTTCTTAATTTACATTTCAAATGCTATCCCAAAAGTCACCTATACCCTCCCCCTGCCCTGCTCCCCTACCCACCCACTCCCACTTCTTGGCCCTGGCATTCCCCTGTACTGGGGCATATAAAGTTTGCTAGACCAAGGGGCCTCTCTTCACAATGATGGCTGACTAGGGCATCTTCTGCTACATATGCAGCTAGAGACACAAGCTCTGGGGGTACTGATTAGTTCATAGTGTTGTACCACATATAGGGTTGCAGACCCCTTCAGCTCTTGGGTACTTTCTCTAACTCCTACATTGGGGGCCCTGTGTTCCATCCTATAGATGACTGTGAGCATCCACATCTGTATTTGCCAGGCACTGGCAAAGCCTCACAGGAGACAGCTATATCAGGGTCCTTTCAGCAAACTCTTGCTGGTATATGCAATAGTGTTTGTGTTTGGTGACTGATTATGAGATGGACCCCTGGGTGGGGGAGTCTCTGGATGGTCCATCCTTTCATCTTAGCTCCAAACTTTATCTCTGCAACTCCTTCCATGAATATTTTATTCCCTATACTTAGATATTTATTCTTCATAAAACTGACAGCACATAATTTTCTTGGTTTGTTTTTTATTGTGTTTTTAGTATGATATTTTTCACATTTAAAATTATTCATTTTTAATTTTATTTCATTTTAGTGCTTATTTTGTTATTTTTTGACATTTTTAACTTATGTACTATATTTGTGTCATTTCACCCTCATACTCTCCTCATTCCAGATCCACTCCTGTCTGACCCCTACTCCATCTCTTCTTTATGATGTCTTCTCTAGCTATTATTCACACACACACACACACACACACACACACACACACACCCTGTAGCCATGCTCTTCTTTACTCAGACTCTTTGATCCCAGAATAGCAATTTTGAGATTTAGTTACTTATGAATAAATGTCTTGGTCATAAGCTTTGACTCATTCCCCGACTAGCTCATTACTTATATAACCTATGTATTCTATTACATGGCTGGCACATGGCTGGTTGCCTTTGCTCAGTTTCATACATCTGTCTGCTATTAGCACAGGGTGCAATCTCGTGCCTCTGACACACACCCAGAGCTCCTCTTTCTTTGCTAGATGTCACATCTTCTTCTATTTCCTGCCTCAGTGTGTCACATAGTACATGGAAGATTCTACTATACTTCCTTATTGCTGAGATTACAGGCATGTGCTACCATACTCAGTTTATTCTGTGCTGGAGATTTAGCCAGGGGTTTAGGCATGCTAAACAGCTAGTCTTCTATGTGAGCTACCTCTACAGCCCCAACCTAAGAATTTTCAATTCGTTAGTTGCAAATTTTTGCTAATTTGGGTATTCTCTCTTATATGTGGGTATTAGCAGTAAAATAAAAGGCAATCATGCTACAGTCCACAGACTCAGAAAGTAACAAGGAGAACTAAAGTGAGGATGCATGAATTTCCCTGGAAAGGGGAAACAGAATAGATAGGTAGACTGGGGAATGTGGAAACAGGATCAGGTAGGAGGACATGAAGGGAGAGAGTACTGGGAGACATGACTGAAAGTGGGGGTCATTTCAGGAGAAGGTAAAGGCTGAAACTGAAGGCAGCCATCTACTGTAACTTGGCAGGACTTCCAGAGAAGGGATTAGAAAATCAACACAATCAGACAAACCTTCAACTTACAATTTGTTCTTCCTGCAAGGTGTGCTTGGGTAAAGGTGGTGCAGAAATTATGGGCGTGGCCAGCCAATGACTGGACTAGCTTAGGACCCATGCCAGGATAGGGAGCCCAACCTTAACACTGTCTAGAAGACCAGGAACAAGAAACCTAGGATAGAATCAAATACAACCCAACCAGAAATAGAAAGAAAGAGAGAGAGAGAGAGAGAGAGAGAGAGAGAGAGAGAGAGAGAGAGAGAGAGAGAGAGAGAGAGAGAGGAAGGAAGGAAGGAAGGAAGGAAGGAAGGAAGGAAGGAAGGAAGGAAGGAAGGAAGGAAAGAAGGAGGGAAGGAGGGAGGGAGGGAGGGAGGGAGGGAGAGAGGGAGGGAGGGAGGGAGGGAGGGAGGGAGGGAAGGAAGGAAGGAAGGATCAATGAAATGTTTCTTAATGTTATTTTGATATACTTGAATACAGAAGCCTAGAATAGTTGTCATAAGAGAGGCTTCATCTAGCCACTGATGGAAACAGATGTGGAGACCCACAACCAAACCCTAGATGGAGCTTATGGAAACCTGTGGAAGACTGGGAGGAAGAATTATAGGAGTTAGTAAGGTCAAGGGCACTACACGAAAACCCACAAAGTCAACTAACCTGGGCTCAGAGGTGCTCACAGGGACTGGATTAACTGTCAGCAAGCATGCATCCGTCTGGCTTATATGTTATGGTTGTGTAGCTTGATCTTGTGGGACTCCTAAAAGTGCCTGTGGGGGATGTCTCTCACACATTTGCCTGCTTTTGGGACCCATTTCCTCCTACTGGGCTTCCTTGTCCAGCCTTAAGGTGAGGGAAGGTATATGGTTGTTGTTGGTTTCTGTTATTTTCTTTTCAGTTTATTTTCAATCTTGCTACATCTGTATTAAAGCAGAGATCTTTGTTTCTTTTTCTTACTGGAGACCTTCCCTCCTTTTCTAAAATCAATCAAAGACTTGTCTCATTTGAATTCTTCATATGAATTTATTGTAAATTTGAGTCCATAATTCCAAAATTTACTTGTGATCAGGATGTTTCTTTGGGATTCTCTAAGGGAAAAGCATTCTCTACCACTGTCCTAGCTTTCTGTGGCTCAGTAACTTCTGACATAGTAATCATTGTCTTGTGTTTACTTGGTTTTTGCATTTTTTTCCTTCTCTGCATCTTTGCAAGGCAAATTTCTTCTTGTTGTTTTTTAAATACAAAAATTCAATTCTTTGATTTCAGCCCTCTGAAAATTCAGGATATAATCATAAGATCACTAATTACATTTCCCAAGACTTTACATCCAAATAAGTTTACATTCACTACCACCAAGGGATTGGGACTTGATCATATATTTTCAGTGGATGCAATAAACCTTCAACAATTATATTCATTTAAATTGCAACTGAATTGAAGTCAATCTACCTGAAAATATAGTACAACTTCCTCTTAGTTGAAATAATTTCACACACTGAAGTTTTACTTATTCTCTTAAGATAGGCCAGATATTAGTAATTTTGTCTTGAATATTTTTAATTGTTAAATTTTTAAAAGATTTATTTATTTATTTTATGTATATGAGTACATTGTAGCTGTCTTCAGACACACCAGAAACAGGATTCAGATCTCCTTACAGATGGTTGTGAGCCACCATGTGGTGGCTGGGAATTGCACTCCAGACCTCTCTTAACCACTGAGTCATCTCTCCAGCCCCCTTAATTGTTAATTTTTTAAAAAAACATGTAATGCTGTTTACTGTAATTATTTTTAAGAGTACAGCTGCATTCTGGAAATTATAGTTACCTTGATATATAATTTAATTTTTTTAAAGAAAGTATTTTTGTTGTTTTTATATGACTGTCACTGCCAAAGTTTAAAGGATCACATATTTATTCTGATTAATGTTCAAATTGTATTCCTTTTATCTCATACACTGTGATTATATTGAATCAATATTAGAGATATTAGTATAAATTCGTGTGTATATATGTAGATAAAGATAGTGAATTAACTATAAGTTAGTGTATGTGTACATATATACTTTTTCTATGTCTGTCCACTGAAATGTTTAGAAAGTTAGACACCCAAGTAACCAAGAGTTATTCCAGTACCATATCTTTGAAGATTGTAAGAGCTTGGGACAAGGAAAATACAAGATGATCCTTTAATACTGAGTAGTGTCAGGAAATAAGTGATAAATAAAATGTAGGTAGAGAGATTTCAAGAAGACTGGCTGGCATGAAGGTTACCAGAGAACAAAGCAGACATGGTTTGAAGCAGGAAGGGTTTTCAATAAATTCCCCAAAATAAAGTAACTGTTTATCAATATATTATGATACAAGTAAACTCCTTAAAAACTAAGAAGAAAACTAATCTTTGCAAAAAGAAAAACATAATAAATATAGAAAAACAATTGGAATATCAATTATGCTTTAGAGAAGGCTGATTAATGAATTCCTCAACTACTAGGGAAGATTTAAAGGAAGCAGAATGTTTGACTCCTCACTGAGTTTCTCTCTAAAAATCCTTATTGATTACAATACAGTTTTATTATGAATACTAATTATTTTGTCCTCCCTTCTGATTAGTTTTCTTCATGCACAATATGGACCATAGTTAGTGAGGTTCTTCAAATGAATGTGAGATAGGAAGAAGAAAAGAATAACCCAACAGTAGGGAAATCAGGTACATATTACTGACTTAATCACCTGTTCAACATCACCAGCCATCAGTAAAGCATATGAGTATCAGAAGCCTTCACATAGGGTGTGTGGAAAAGGGCATACTGATGCCTTGACATTTTCCCTAGAAATTAATAAGTTTACTGTAGTCATTACAAAAGACCAGAGAAGGCCAAGTCGAAGGACATGCTATATAATGCAGTCTACATACCTCAAAACAAAGTCTTTTGTGTTATAAAGAAAAAACAATACTAAATGGAACAAAGACCTTAATTTCAAAACTAAAGCACTGAAATATTTAAAAGAACATATAGGGGGTTACACGACAAGGTATGGGTAGTCAAGGACTTTTAAAAAAAAACATGAACAGTTGTAGAAAGAAAGGGCATCAAGTGGAGGGATGGAGTTGCCATCAAAGTAAAAATCTCTGAGCCAGAATTTTTCCCATCTGAAAGAACTGCAGGGATAAAAATGGAGAAGAGACTGAGGGAAAGGCGGTCCAGTGACAGGATCAACTTAGGATCCACCTCAAGGGGAGGTCTCAATGCCTGACACTATTACTGACGATGTGGTGTGCTAACAGACAGGAGCCTAGCATGGCTGCCTTCTGAGAGGCCTAAAGAGCAGCTGACTGAGACAGATGCAGATATTTTCACCCAACCAATGGACCCGTTGGGGACCCGTGTGGTTGAATTATAAAAAGGCTGGAAGAAGCAAAGGAGGAGGGAGATCCCATAGGAAGACCAGCAGTCTCAACTAACCTGGACCACTGAGATCTCTCAGACACTGAGTCACCAATCAGGCAGCATACAAGGCTGGTACAAGGCCCCTCACACATATAGTGCAGAGGACTGCCTGGTCTGGCCTCTGAGAGAAGATGTGCCTAACCCTCTATATACTTGAGGCCTCAGGGACTGGGAAGGCCTGGTGGTCTTGTGGGGGGTGGGGAGGCATCCTTTTGGAGGGGGAGGAGAAATGGAATGAGGAACTGTGGGAGGGCAAACTGGGAGTGAGGCAAAGACTAGACTGTAAAATAATAAAAGTAATAAAAACAAACAAACAGCAAAATAAAACAAAACCAGCTGTAAGTATCTGAATGTATCTCAGTCAGCTGCTGGTAGAGCAATCATTGGACTGAGATCAGGGACACTTATGAAAGAGTTAGGGGAAGGACTGAAGGAGCTAAAGCCGGTGGCACCCCATAGAAAAACCAGTATTGTCAACTAACCTGCACCCCTGGGAGCTCCCATAGACTAAACTACCAACCAAAGAGCATACAGGGGCTGAGACACTTGGCACACACATAGCAGAGGACTGCCTTGTCTGACCTCAGTGGAAAAGAATGCACCTAATCCTTTAGAGACTTGATGTCCCAGGGGAGGGGGATATTGGAAGTGTGGGAGCAACCTCTAAAAAGTGAAGCAGAGAGGGGAGGGGTTGAAGAACTCTGAGAGGTTGGAACAGGAGGGATGCAACATTTGGGATGTAAATAATAAAATAATTAAATATAAAACAAACAAAAGAACAGCAACAGAACAGAAACTGTCCCAAATTATCAACAGTTGGGACTTCTTGGAAATAAAGATTCTTGTCATCAAAGGAAATGATCAGAAGGGCTTATAGATATCACAGAGTAGGAAAAATTTCTTCACTGATACACATAAGACTAGGGGTTAGTGTTCAGAATTTACAAAGAACCACACAAATGAAAAACCAAAGGAATAAATCTGCCAGCAACAAATGGGCAAATTGACTTTTTTCAAACAAATAAGGAAATACAATTGGCCAATAACTAATTTAAGAAAGTGTTTAATAACCTTAACCATCAGGGAAATCAAATTAAAATGACTTTGAGATAATAACTTACCTTGATTAGACTAGTTTTAATTCAACAAATGTTGCAAGTGTTGGAGAGGAAGTAGAAGAAAGAAATTCATTCTCACTATTGGTAGGGGTGCAAATTAATACAGCCATTTCACTGAACAGTCTGGAGAGTTCTCAAAATATTAAAAATGGAATTAGCATTCAACTTAGCTATTTAACTCTTACAAATATACCCAGAAAAATTAATACCCTATCACAGAGTTATTTGTATAGTCTATTTATTGCTGCTTTATTCTGTATAGTAAAAATTGTAATGAGACTAGTTGACAGATGGATAATGAAGAACTTGTTATATACATAAAAAAATTACTATTTGGCATCGAAGGAAAATGAAATTTTAAATTTTGTAAGAAAATTAAATAAAGTTAAGCAATCTCAGAAGGATTGGAAAACCTTGTGCTCCACTTAAAAGCAGAACCTGCCTGGTCTACATTGTGAATTCTAGGATAACCAGGTCTACACAGAGAAACCCTGTCTCAAAACAAAACAAAACAAAACAAAAGGCAGAAACTAGTGTATTAGTTAGGATTTTACTGCTGTGAACAAACGCCATGACCAAGGCAAGTCTTATAAGGATAACATTTATTTGGGGCTGGCTTACAGGTTCAGAAGTTCAATCCATTATCATCAACATGAGAACTTGGCTGCATCCAGGCGGGCATGGTGTAGAAGTAGCTGAGACTTTTCCATCTTCATCTGAAGGCTATTAGCAGATTACTGATTTCCAAGCAGCTATAACAAGAGTCTTAAAGCCCACACCCACAGTGACACACCTTCTCCAACAGGGCCACACATTCTAATAGTGCTGCTCCCTGGGCCAAGCCTATATAAACCATCATACCTAATCAATAATATATGTATCTATGTAAGCAAATGTGCATATGGGTACTTTATAACATGCAGACAAAACAGAAAGGCTAATTTATAAAGGATTCACAGGCTGAATGCAGATAATGAACTTGATTTATGAAAGAGGATATAAAGAAAATTAATCTCCTAGGTTTAGTTCTCTAAGGGATTTATTTTTTTGTTTCACATGGGATAAGTACATAAAGATATGTTTAGTAGTGAAAGTGTCAAATCCAATGTGAAGCTCTTTGCTTTTGGAATTCCTATTCAGAAATTACAGATATTCATTCAGATGATGTATATAGACTTCTGTTCTGATTAATGAGAACATGAGGTTCTGTGGGATTTTATTGCAATTTTTACTAATAAAATTGATACATTTTTTTTAAATTAAAACAAAATTTGAGTCAGAGAATGCAGGGAAAGTTTGAGTAACCTTATAGATTCAATGAGAGTAAGTTTACATAATGACTAAGTACAGCAAGCATATTTTACCAGATTACATCCTGTGAAAGGAAAGATAGCATGCACTTAAAATGTGGTAAAAATCCACAGAAAGGCTCTACTTAATAATATCATGGCAACATCAATTTTTCAGCTTTAGTAATCATAGCATTCACTTGAGATATGAATATTAAGAAAATCTAAAAGAGATATTCACAGGAAGTCAGTCAATGTTCCATCTTTACGATGGTTAGACTACTATGAAACATTTTAAGGCACATATTTTTAAACATTTAATTGTACTGTTTTAAATTGTGTGTGTGTGTGAGAGAGAGAGACAGAGACAGAGACAGAGACGGAGAGGGAGAGAGAGAGAGACAGAGACAGAGACAGAGAAACAGAGACAGAGAAACAGAGATAGAGGCAGAGAGACAGAGAAAGAGAGAGGGAGGCAGAGAGACAGAGAAAGAGAGAGACAGAGACACAGAGAGAGACATAGAGGGGGAAAGGGGGAAACCTTCTAGAGAGAGCTGCAGATGGCTATAGACTCTCTAATATAGGTGCTGGGACCTGAACTCTGGTCCTCTGAAAGAACAGCAAGTGCTTACAGTCCCTGGGCCAGTCTTGTGTCTAAATGAAAAATGTTAAAGTATCACCCAAGGGAATAGAAACAAATGGCACAGAAAAGAAAGTAAGGAGAAAGTGGATGTTGGGGCTGCCAGAACCTCAGAGCTATCATCTGATGAGATCAAACTTAACAGGATTCCAAACAGCATCCTATGAGATAAAGCAGAGCATTATGCTCAAGTCTAAAGATTTATTTTAGCACATATGTTTAACACATCAGCTTCAGACAGTCACTAAAGATGTTGAGTGTTATTGTTAATAGCAACGGGGGTCAAACGGGACAGGTGGCTTGCCATCATCAGTGACTCGCAGGGAGGATAACATGAAGACAAAGGCACAGTGAGCAGAGACATTTTGGAAGAAAATTGATAGAATGCCCATTGCCTTTCATGAGAGCTTTGCTGGCAAAAACTTTTCCAGTCGACTTTATTCATTTTCCTGAGAAACACCTGCTTTGTTCCTGTAGTCACCACTAAGGGCTGTTTGAAATCCTTGTACCACCATCCTGATCCTTATACATCAGCCCCAGGCTGAGAGGAAATGGTCCCTCTGATCTCAGTCTAAGCATTTCCCATGGCCACCAGTGTGACTCTTCCCACTCAGTCTTACATGCTCGGAATTTCTGTTGTAGATTCTGATTTTTCTCACTTAATCTACTAAAGGGTTCTTTATACACTTTGCATTATTAATGCGTTTTTTGGTTTTTTTGTTTTCTCAAAAACAATTTCTCATGCTGTTTCTTGTAATCATTTCATTTGGTTTGGGAGATTATAATATAATTATATCATTATCCCCTTCCTGGTTCTCTCTCCAAAGCCTCCCATGTATACTTGGTTGCTCCCTTTGAAATTCATGCCCCTTTCTTTTCCTTTTTATTAATTGTTGTTACATACATGTAGGCATATGCATATATAATCTTAAATATGTAACTACAACCTGCTCAGTATGTATAATCTTACTCATAGGTGTGATTTCAGGGCTGACAATTTGGTATTAGATAACCAATTAGTGTGCTCTTCCCTGGGGAATGTTTCCCTCCCTCTCAGCATTCCTTAGTTGGTTATGCTTCTTTTTGTAGGGCTGAGGCCTTTAGGGATTTCCTCTGATCCATGTTACCATTTTTATTGTTGTCCGTGTTCATCTCCTGCTTTGGTAGACTTTATGGATATAGTATCTGACATTCTTAGGAGACAGACACATAAAGCAAATCTTTGAAATTTGCTTGGTATGACCAAATACTGAATGAATGAATGAATGAATGAATGAACAGGTATATAAGTCGTAAGTAAATAATTGAATTAAAAAAGCACATGGATAAACTAAACAAAATCATTAGCAACTCCTACTATATTCTTATATTAGGAATTTAGTCAGTTTGGATGTTTATTTCTAGAAATAAAATAAAATCATTTTACAATTTGACCAAAAGTATATTGTGTAACTTTTAGGAGATGAAGATCTGCTGGAGAAAGTATGTCTCTGGGAAAGGGTCGTGAGCATTCATAGCTTTGTCCCACATCCAGTTTTCTTGGGTTGCTTCCTATTTTCACTCGAAGACTGGTATTTGTGCTTTCTCCTCCTGCTACATGCTTACAAGAATTTCCCACCATTTCAGAATGTCTCACGGAACTGAAAATGCAATTAGATAGTAACTCATATTGCTCTTCATGTGGGACCACTAACAACTGGAGCAGGGTCTGTGTCTGGTACCTACCTTTGGACCCCTTCCCTGTAACTGGACTCCCTTGTATAGGCTCAATAGGAGAAGATGTGCTGACTTCTTACTGCAACTTGGTAAAATGAGGCAAGTTGATACCCATGAGAAGCCTCCTCTATCTCAGAAGAAAGGGAGGGGAAAGTGGGGAAGGGAGGAGAGGGCCTGGGAAGATAAGATGGAGGGAAAGCTGTGATTGGGATGTAGAGTAAATAAGTTAATTAATTTAAAAAATTAAACAGAAATAATAGTCTCTGTTCCACATAGTTTTTTTTTTTAAATTAGCATCTCATCATATAAATGATGTTCAACTCCATCAGGATTTCTTTTCCTTTGGCTCTGTCTCTTAGATTCTGAGGAATTTTCACACAGCATCACAGTAGACATAAAAATATAAATTTTTGATAACTTACTGTAAAAAGATTGTTAAAGTTATATCTCTCTTTCTGGGACTGTCGTCATTTAAATACCACTTAGATGGAAGGAAGAGAGAAAATAAAGGTTGACAGTTACGCAGAGTGTTTGAACATTCGTGTCTCAATTACAAAAGCTTGGGCTTTGATCTCTTGTACAACACAAATTAGATATGTGTGTGTTGCTAATAGAATGTGCCGTTTATTTCCTAATACACATGTAAACAATTCAGTGACAGTCCAGGCATCTTAGAACAAGTTGGTTTATTATATTGTTGTTGCTCTGCAGGTTAGAAATTCAGTATAGTTGTTATTGGAGAACAGTTGTGGTACTAGTAGACTCTGGTTCACTGAAGGTCTTGGGGATAACATCTTTCTTGCTGTTATAAGCTAGAGAGAGAATTTAGTCCTTCATAGCTGGAGGACTATACAAATATTCATGTTTTGTTGGTTCATAGCTTTGGCAACCCACTTTGTGGTAGAAGTTGCCCATTAGCCTCAGTTTAACACTCCTTCCTATGTTCACAGTCAGAAAATGTGAACTCCTGTCTCACATTGAATGCCTCGTGCAAATTCTTCCATTCTCATATTTTCTATTTTGCTTACTTGGTTTGCCTTCTTTGTTTCCATTATATCACAGCTCTAGACAACACATGCAGATAATCCAGAAACGACCTCACTATTTTAAGATTAAGATTTTAAGATTAATTTAATCTGCAAGCTCTATTCCTCTTATGGAAAATAATATTCTCATGGGTTCCAACCATAGGGATGAGTATGCCTTTGAGAATCAATTATTCCATGTTCAGTATTGTAAAAAAAAATCCATATTACAGATAACCCACCTTCCATGTGAACAAATTTCTAACAATGCCCAAGCTGGGCTGACTCTGAATCTTGGAGATCCTGTAAAAGTTTGTAGACAATAATGGCATGTCTATGTCTGTACTTTGGCTTGAATCAGAATAAATATGCTTTCTTAGCTCATTTCTAAGTTCATCAGACAAAATGCTTTGTAGTCTTTAGAGTGTTTTCCTCCTGAGTAGACAACAAATTCATATATTTTTAGTCTCCTGAATCTATGTTGGCCCATGTGGGTGTTTTGTTGTTGTTGTTGTTGTTGTTGTTGTTGTTGTTGTTCCACAGAGTGTTGGCAAACATAGTGTACATTCTTCCTCACTTTTTTTCATGGAAAAAAAAATAAAGAACCACTTAATAAGTGATCTTTTACAGTTTCCCCTGTCATTTCCAGGGAAGAAATACAGTAAGGCCAAGAACATAACAGCCCAAGAGTGCTTTGATATCTCTGTCATAAGAGGAACTTGCTGTCTTCTTAGCCCACTCACCTGTATGATACCATTATCAAATTTAAATATATATATATATATATATATATATATATATATATATTCTTTTCTATTAAATCCTCATTAGAGGATACTCCAGTGTTGCTTTTATCATGCCCTGAACTGATGCCATCTGACGAACACTTACTAAACACTTCCTGTCTTAAGGGCTTGAAATCAATGACCAAATAGTGGAAACAATTTAAATCAGCAAACACAGGATCTAGTATGCATTACAAACACATCCATATATATTCCTTTTTCTGATCCCACTTGAGCTAACAAATGAAAACCTGCAACGATTTCAGAGGTAGATAAATCCCACTTTGATTTTATCCAAATGAAAAAAAAAGACCTAGACTCCTTTAAGTGGTTGCCTTACATAGACCCTTGGTCACATATTTAACACTACCCACTTGACTCTCAGGCCAACTGATCCGGTTTTTTTTTTTTCTTCTTCTTCTTCCTTTGTTGTTTTTAGTAAAACTCGTGACAGTTGTTGAAACAAGAATGGAAATGATATGCAAATTAATTAATTAGAAGTAAAAGTCCTAAAACTATGTTTCTCAAAATTGTCCATAAATTAAAATTTATAACAGCAGTTTCATAACACCTCAACACCTCTTCCTCAACCAACGGCGTAAATACAAACATCTGTGTATAGAAAATTCCTTGGCGTGAGGTGCATTGTGTGAGATATAACTTATGTACCTCTACTGAAACAGGCATAATTCGTTAAGTATACTTCAGCTCATGTCATTTTGTGATTATTTCTTTTTCAGAGGTACTCGATATTTTTCAGTTACTACATCTAAATTTTTTTTTTTAGCCACAGGAATTTCATGAAATGTATGAAAATAGTCATCAGAGAGAGCATGCTAATATTTAAAAGAAGAGGCTTAGACAAATGGGAAACTAAAAACTGTCGACACTAACAGTCTCCTGTTGGGTAGGTGAGAAGGTTGTTGAAGGAAACCAAGGAAAAAGAGTAGGCAAAGCATTCTCACTCATATACCTCATCCACCAAGGATGCTTTGTGATTTATTTCATTTGTCACAGTCCCCAAAAATGCAAATCCTGTTTCTAAGAACAGAAGTTCCTTCTGCAGAAGATTCCCTGCCTATTGTTGATCCCATAATATAGTCTCCCCTCCCCCAGCCTGAAACCTGCGTGCTCAGGGGTGGAGTTTTCTGCTCATTCGTTCTGCCACGCCCACTGCTGGACCATGCGGCTTTGCTGTTTGGAGCCAAGCACGTGCTCATCCTGCTACTGGACCCCGAGTTATTTGGTGGGAATCAGGTCCCCTTCCCCTTCCTTTATAACTGAGTGTCCGAACAAGTAAAATTGAGCTTTGATCAGAGTGACCATTGTCTTAGCTCCGTTTCTTCTTTCGCCCCGTCTAGTTCCTCTCTTTTAGCTGGAGTTGCCATCTCAGTTGAAACATTCGTTGCGAGCTGCTGGCCGGCCGCAACACCATAACTTATCATTGATAAGCAAATTGAAATAATTTTTAAAGTAACAAGAAACTATGCATTCACACACATAACTCGACACACATGGAGAGATATTCATTTAACTCTGGATAGCAACAGTCCAATTTTACTAATTTTCTAAGTATAGGTGTTAAAGCTACCTGTATCAGGGTATGTTTTCCTTTTCTGCCTAACTTTATTGGACTGCTTGGAGAATGGAATTCAAGAAATTGCATTATACTCATTAGAAAATAATGAGAAGCAAAAAGGGGATGAGGTCAGGATAGCAGGAAATGAGAACCTGAAGGTATCATTCTGTGTTTCTGACTGTGGGTCATCACTGTGAGAAACTGTCTACCAAGATGTGTTACTTGTGAAATATTTCAACCTATTTCACTTAAAAATAACCACAATGAAAGAGTACCTATCTAGTATCAAACATACTTCAACTCAAGGTCAGGAGTGTGGACCTGCTATCGTGGCAAAGCACAGGGTAGAAATTTGCCCAAACTTAACTTATAATTTAGGCAAAACATATACATAACAAAATGTACTTTTATAAAAGGTGATGCCCCAGTAAGAGCCTTTATACCAGTCTTGTGATGCTAAGGGTCATTCAGGAGAAAAAAATGCCTTTAGAACTCGTGGAATGCATGTAGCTCACCAGTAAGCACAGCCAAGATGGGTGAACCTCAATTGAGGCATGACCCTGGGGACTAGAATCCCAAGGACTTCGTCCTATTATGGATGATCTCACTTCCTTCTTAATCTAAGAACTGTGTAAACTGTAAGGAGACTTCCAGAACCTTACTGGGCACTAGCTCTGGAAATCACAATAATCATACTTGATCTCTTTAAGACATTGATGCTGGAACAAATGAATGATTCAATTACTAACCTAAGAAAGAACTTAAAGAGATGTGGATTCTCAACTATAACTACCACTCTTAAAGAACATTTGGAAACATAAAAATGTTAATGAAGTTAGTTAGGTAAAGATGATTTGGCTAACTGACTTTAATGTAGAAAATCTTAGGGAACAATCTGAAGTTCAGAAAGGCACATTTTTATTAATTAAGTTTGGGACCTCTTATGGTTGGGGAACAAGCAAAATGGCAGCCCTGGGGCACTGGCTTACGTGACTCTCAGTGAGACTGGACTGGTGATTGATTGAATTCTGATACCCATTTTTGTCTTCAACTTCCTGGTTTGATTTAATAAGAATTGCTGATGAGTCAATATGCATCCTAAGGGTTTAAGGTAGATATGGCTGATTTTTATACAAAAGTGGATGTTTGTAATTATTTTAAGATTACTTTTAAAGGTAAATAATACAATAGTTAATCCTTTCTTTGTAACAGAAAATTGCTACCTGCCAGTTAGAGAAACTAAGAAAGCTATCTTGCTAGCTTACACTTTGTTAATCTCTAACAAGTTGCTTAGTGATGAATATATATAAATTCTTGGGAATAATTTGGTTTTTTTACTTGTACTATGCAGTGTTATTTCTTGTAAAGGTACTGGAGAACACTCTGTTCTTTCATAGTCATTCACTAAAAGAAAACTAAAATGTAATCACATTGTAATTTTATATTGATTTCAAGATTTTGCTAGGATATATAAGCCATAGGAGAGAGAATAAAGTCAGTGGAGCACTGTTCCATCCATCAATCAACTATGTGTATGTATGTTATATGTAAAGTTTGTGTGGAAGCATGTTGGAACATCGTTCCTTCCACCCTGTGAGTGTGAATGTACATATGTATGTATGTGTATGTGTGAAATGCTTGGAGCCTACTTGCTGGAACTTTGTTCCATTAACTCACCAATAAGATATGTATATGTGTATATGTGTATGTGTGTGTGTATACATATATATATGTGTGTGTGTGTGTGTGTGTATGTGTGTGTGTGTATATATCTATCTATCTATATATATATGAAATCTTGAAGCCTGCTTGCTGGAGCTTTGTTCTTACCATTCAATGTGTAAATGTGTACATTTCTGTCTATAAGTCTGTATGCAAATATATGCATGTATGTATGTGTATATGTATGTATTTGTATGTATGAAGTTATTGAAGTCTACCTTTTGCTTCATCCATTCAATCTTTTCATGCCAGCCCCAAGGTGTTAAAAGAGCTCAGAGTTTTTCACTGGCCACAGGGAGTGCCAGCCCCAGTAAATTAAGCTTTATTCCCTCAGAGAAAAGCCTACCAAGTAATTTCTCTAATCACTGGCTGCTATAGGCAGCAGCCCCCAAACTGTATCTAGACCAACCTGTCAGTGGTTCCAAGCACTGGTCCTCATAGGCTGCATGCCTTAGTTTACCCACCCCTTGGATGCCAAACTGGTTATTGGCAATGTGAAAGTCATGAAACTGAATGAAGAGACACATGATGTTAAGGCTATAAGGAAGTCTGATCAGATGCCTAGAAAACTATACTCAGCCAGGCAACATTGTGTAGCTACAGCACTACCTCTTGTCTGTGTAAATGGTAATGAGGGTACCCAGTAAAGCTGAGACCTCATAAATTCTATGTATTGATAATTTATAGTAAAGTACAAAAGTAGGGACGCAGTGAAGTTTTGACACTAATATTTTAGATTGTGTTATCTACTCTTGAACCAAGTTAATGTCATGTCTGAAGTGCATTCTTCATTACAATTCCTCTGTGGTCTTTCTGATTTTATCTCCCAGGCTCCAGAGTTACTAGAGAGAAATGTCAAAGATGACAGTTATCTTCAATTAAGCACCCTCCTTTTTTTTCTTAATGCGAAAAGTTTATGCCGAAGAAGGATGACAGTTTACTCTTTTATTTCCTCCTGGGATCCCTGTGATGAAAAGGCTTCTGAGAGTTCAGTGGTTCAGAAATCTTTAATCATACAAAAGCCCTTTCATTTATCATGGAGAATAAGACACATATGTATCCCCCCACACATTGCTATTTTATACCTGGTCTTTAGCCTCTATTCAAATGATGCATTTATCTCATTAAACATTCTTTGTCTGGCTGAAGATTTCTATTTTTAAGGCATTTCCATGTAGTAAAAATGAATAAACCAATAATGTTAACAATATTCTTACCATTAAAAATTATTTCTACAGAGTGATTATTTTCAGTTATATTTCAGTTTCAGAGGTATGTTTATTCTCATAACCCAGTGTTTGGTCTCACATTACTTTCTAATATGCTCAAAACATCTACTCTTGTGACTAGCATACACCGTGATCTGACCTTAGAAGTGGTTGCTTTGTAGTTTTCTTGCTTATGAGTCACTTTCCACCATGGAACTACTTTTACCACTAATTCCCCATTTTTCTGTGGCTGAGGTTCAAACTCATTGCTTTGCATATACGAAGAAAGTTCTCTCCCACTGAGCTACATGTACAACTATTTGCTCTGGATCAGTGATTCATTGGTCCTGAACTCATGAACCTCTTGCCTCAAATTTTGTTTTCATATCCTGAAGAGCTGATTTTGCAAGCATATACTACCATACATCATTGACTTGATAAAACAAGAAGTATAATGTGACATCGCTACTGTAACACTACTTGCCGTATAATCGTTGAGTCGACACTATTAAACTATCATGTTTGAAGATAATCTCATCCAAATAACAAATTTACTATCATCATTTCATATAACTAAGATGAATCATGTAAGAGAGATTGTATACAGCAAAAGTATATAGAAATAACTATTGCATAGATGTTTGAGTTAGAGAGAAGAAACCTATTACTTACTCTGCTGTTCTGCCTTAATGTTTATTCTGAAATATCAATATCAGAGGTTATTTACATGATTATAATAATCTTCATTATATTTTTAGATTAATAAAAATATAATTATTTTAATGGACAGAATTTATTTAAGATACAACATAATTTAGTAATATGGATATACATATGGAATGATTACACAAACTAATTAAGTATTTATTATCTTAGATGCTTTGTCTGTGTTTATATGTGTATGTAATTAGACCACTTAAAATCAACTGTCCACATCATTTTCAAATGCATATTGTGTTGTTATTAAATATAGTCACTCTTAAGCACATTCATATTATTCTTCACAGATGTAATTTTATATTTTTGTATGAATGCATACAAAGTCATACATAATCTTCTATAGCTACTTGTCTAGTTTTTTGTTTCTGTGAGCAATTATTTTTCATATGTCAAATCATTTGCTATTTGTCTTTATATCCCCAGCTTGTGTCATTTATTGTAATGTCCTCCAGCTTCATCCACATTTTCAAAAATGGCAAGATCTCAGTGTTATATATAAGATATGTTTGTTTTTAATATCAATTTACTCAATGGCTGACCTTTAGGATGATTCACTATCTAGACTTTTGTGAACAATTCTGTTGTATCAAGAATAGAAATATCTATGGAACATAATAATTTCCTGACCTTTATATGTAAACTCATAGTAGGTGTGTTAGGCACTGTTCTATTGCTATGAAGAGATGTCATGACCAAGTCAACTCTTTTTTTTTTTTTTTTTTTTTTTTTTTTGGTTTTTCGAGACAGGGTTTCTCTGTATAGCCCTGACTGTCCTGGAACTCACTTTGTAGACCAGGCTGGCCTCGAGCTCAGAAATCCGCCTGCCTCTGCCTCCCGAGTGCTGGGATTAAAGGCGTGTGCCACCATGCCCGGCTCCAAGGCAACTCTTACAAAGAAATCATTTTATTGAGAGCTTGCTTACAGTTCTAGAAGGTTGGATCATAATCAATAATCAACAGTACAGAAGAAAAACAGGCATGGTGCTAGAGGAGAAACTGAGAATTTTACATCCTGATCTGCAAGCAACAGGAAAAGTGAGAGAGAGAGAGGGAGAGAGAGAGAGAGAGAGAGAGAGAGAGAGAGAGAGAGAGAGAGAGAGAGAGAGAGAGAGAGAGAGAGAGAGACTGAGAGTTGGGCATGGGTTTTGGAAATCTCAAAGGAACATAATTCCTACAACAAGGCCATATCTCCTAATCCTTCCCAAAATCTTCTGCAAACCAGAGACCAACCATGCAAACATATCCGCTTATGAAAACCATGTTTATTCAAACCTTCAATGAAACAGTTTTAAAAATTTCAAAGAAATACTGTCTTTTCTTCTAAATGTGCCTGTTTAAAACATAATATAGGCTTAAGTTCATTATGTATGCAGGGTGGACAAAATCTCTATAGCACTTGGCTCATGGGAAACATATTCTTTTATTAGTATCTAATTCTGGAAAACTAGGTTAAGTTTTCAAAAATGTTTCACCCCTGACAAGGTTTGGCAACCTTGATTTTTTATATAAATTGTGATATAATAAAAATCTAACAACATACAAACTTACACATTTTTATTCATTTCCATTAATATTGAGTTAAAATATCCTAGAGACTTTGCAGAACATGAGGAATGTTTGTTTTCTATTGATCAAAAATATCTTGCAAAGGAAAGAGTTTAATTCATCTTATAGTTCATCTTTTAAGGGAAGTGAGGGTAGGAACTCAGTTGAAGAAGCTGGAGGGCAGAACTGAAGCAGAGTTATTGAAGAACTGCTGATAATCTGAATTCCTCTTCATGTCTTGTTCAATTTGTTTACTCATGCAATTCAGGACTACTAGCTCCAGGGTTTCATGTTCCATTGTAAACTGAACCCTCCCCCATCAATTATTAGTCAACAAAATGCCCAACAGTTTTATCTACAGGACAATTTAATGGAGAAAATTCCTCAACTAAGATTTGATATTCTGCCAGGCAGTGGTGGCACACACCTTTAATCCCAGCACTTTGGAGGCAGAGGCAGGTGGATATCTGAGTTTGAGGCCAGTCTGGTCTGCAGAGTGAATTTCAGGACAGCCAGAACTATACAGAGAAACTCTGTCTCGAACCCCCTTCCCCACCCAAAAAATCAGGACTTGAGATTCTCCCTCTTCCCAAATAGATAGATAGATAGATATTTTGTCAAATTGATTAAAAACAACCAGCAGAATTGATTCCTTGGTCACATGATGCACAAGCTCATTAATATTAAAACTTACTTTCTCTTTCTTTTTAGTACCCAAGATTGCATGTTATTATTAATACAAAAATATAAAACAGTACATTTTTAAAAGTTCTTTAGTATTTTTAAAGCAACCACACCATACCTCCAAGGTATCTCACCAGTGTCTATGTTTTCCAGTCTAATACAGAGAGCAATATTGCAAGTACTCTTTTGTTAGCACTGGCAGGAATTTAGAATGGTGAAACTTCTTGCTAACACATCAGCAAATGGTTTTGGAAATGATACAGCACATTAAGAAATTTATTTTTAATGGCCTCACTCTGGCATCTGCTGTGCTTACTACAATTGTCAAGCTATTAAGCCTCTTTATGTTTCTGTTACCCTCTTTGAAAGTTAAGAATTATAATAGTATCTATTTACCAAATGTGGATATGCAACAAAAAGTGAATTAAATCCATGTGACTTGCTTAGAATAGCCTGTGGAACATGGCATATATGCAGTGAATGTTGGTTATTATTATTATTATTAATAATACTATGTGATTACTGAATATTTGATGAGACACCTTTTCAGCTGCAATCTAGTTAAGGACATTTAAAGTGAACTATTGCCTCTAAATACAATTGAGAAAATGACCTATTTATTAACATTCTAAAAGTAAATATAATCCTAGTTAGAATCATCAAATGTAGCCACCAAATAAAATTAGTAATATATAGGGAAGTACAATGGATAGCTAGGTACTCCTCAGAGAGATGGTGATCATGAAAATCCATTATTCTATGCCTATTAAAGAGTCAAAACAGTGTCACCAAAGCCATAGAAGAGAGATTGACATATGTTATACATACAAAGAGACAGTATCATTGCTGGGGGTTCAGTATCCAAGAAGGATTCACAGACACAGACACACACACATACACACACACACACACACACACACACACACACACACACACACAGAAAGAGAGAGAGAGAGAGAGAGAGAGAGAGAGAGAGAGAGAAGAATAGAAGATATTAGGTCATACATATATTCCATGTACATTCGAAGCATTCTGAAAATGTCAAAAGGAAACCCACTCTTGTGTATGATTAATATATACTAATAAAATATTTTTAAAGGCCCAGAAAAAATGGCTCAGGTCTTAACAGCTCTTACTTTTCCTCTAAAGGACCCAAACTGGTTTTTCAAAACACACATTGGATAGCTCAGAACTCTACTGGCCTCCACAGCCACACAGTCTTGTGCAAATGAACATACATATAAATATATAAGATACATCTTTAAATGTATGTGTTTTTAAAACATGACTGCATGCTAGTACCCTCCCTTTGTTAAATCCCAACAATGACATAGTTTAGGAGACACTAAGGTCAGCCTCGTAGCCTCAAAATAGAGATCGAGACTAGGTAGACTTAAGCTAGCATATTAATTAATGTAATGAACAGATAGCATTATATTACAGGAAAATATTTAATTCACTAAGAGCAGGAGCACAGTCTGCATGGAGAAATAAGTTGTAAAATTCAGTGCCATGTTCTGGATTAGGTAATGCCTTGAGGCAGGAGTACCACATATGAAGACATATAATTTA
Organism: Mus caroli; assembly: GCF_978045245.1. NCBI lineage: Eukaryota > Metazoa > Chordata > Mammalia > Rodentia > Muridae > Mus > Mus caroli. Next base: position 100,348,536 of record NW_028227265.1, read on the forward strand.
GACTTGGGTTCATCTCTGTATAAATACATTTGATTTTACTCTTAAAAATTATTCACAGTAGGTTCCTATAAAATTTTGTAACTAGTGTAATTCTTTTAAAAAAATAAGATCATATTTGGAAATGGAATGTCTTAGTTAGGGTTTCTATTTCTGGGATAAAACACCATGACCCAATGCAACTTGGGTGAAATGGTTTGGATCATCTTACAATTCTTGGGTCACACTCCATCACTGTGAGAAGGATAGGAACTCAAGTTCAGTTCTAAAGGAAGAACCATGAGAAAATTGTACTTTCTGGATTGTTCCTCATTATGTGATCAGCCTGCATTTTTGTACAACCCAGGATCACCTGTCCAGGGTTGGTACCACCCACAGTGGCCTTGGCTCTCCCCATCAATCTATTAAAGAAGAAAATGCTCTTGAAAGGCTTGCCTGTCTCATGGAGACATTTCCTCAATTGAGTGTATTCTACCAAGATAACTCTAGCTGTGTCAAGTAGAGAAGCAGAACAACCATGACAAATACTGAAGAGAGAACAAGTACTGGAATGACTGAATCATGGTATCTTCAGCCATAATTGGAAAAGCCTACAAAACTATACTCCACGGTCAAAATAACATATTCAGGTGCACTTAAATAAGTTACTTGATCATTGATTCATGAATCTGCTTTGGAACTATTCTTCTTTCTTTCTCTCTTAACTTTTGGTCCCTTGATTAAAAGAACAGGATTGAGTGTTGTGACATGCTGTACTATGGCAGTCTTGTTGATAGCCAAGGGCCCAATAAATATGCCCAGTGTGTAAGCAGTAGTCAAGAAAAAAAATATTGATATAGTAGAAACATAGGTATCAAGAGAAGTAAAACTAAAAATACTGGATGTCATGTGATAAAAATATCAACAGGTAGAATCTGCCAAAAACGTGGAAATACATCAGGGCTGCTTGGAAGGTCTTGGTGCAACCTGGCTGTATTAAGACCACATAGTCTTTCCAGAGTGTTCCTTTATGTCACTGCTTATCACAGAGGCAGGGACTGCATGGGTTAAAACACAGAAACACCATGTCCACTTGCTTAATTTGGTTTGTCCTTATATAACCAGAATTATTTCCCAGGATAGCTGACCTAGGATTCTTATATAAAGCAGCTTTCTAAAAGCAAGTCAGTGGCCCTCTATATATGCCTAATATGATTTTTTCTAAGCCAAATCCTCTGAAACTCCCATTGTCCACCTTAGCCTCTCAAGGATTTTGAAAAGAGAGGGGATCTGTTCAAGGACAAGGTACACTCTAATTCTCAGTGGTCATTGTCGTCATACAGGTGTCTATTATAAATGTCAACACGAAGTTTTCTGATTTACCTACTTGTCATGGAAAATGAAGTGTGAGCCTAGAGCCACAGTTTCATGCTGCCCTCTGCAGCATCCTGAAGACTTCTTTTCAAAGCCAACCAATGCCATGCCCAACTGGGGGAAATTGGGGATTCTTGACTTTGCAATAGGAAAAAATTTCAACATGAGTCACTATGTTATTCTTAAGCAGATAGATCCTCATAGTTTGAAGCATAGGGGTAATTCGAAGGAGAATAGTTTGGCAGAAGAATAAGACCTTCCCTGGAGTCAGCTTCTCAATGTTGAGTAACATAGTAGCCATAGATATGATTCTGGTAGTTCTCAAGTCACCTCTCAATAGCTTTTCAAGACCTTTTTCAAATTTGTTTTCAATGGAAGTATGGCTTTAGAGATGCTGTGGGGTTTGCTGTAGTATAATATGACACAAATGGAGTTTCACAGTGTTAAAACATTTCTTTTTTCTATAAATTTAGTTTCCTGGGAAATTGTAGGTTTCCAGATGGGGAAGGAGGAAGTGTTTTCATGCTTGGCCTTAAGCATGATACAGTTACTCTTATGTGTTTTTTGTTTGTTTGTTTAATAACATCTCTATGTAATAGTAGCTTTGTCTTTATGTAGCCACTTCACAAGAAATATTGATAATCATAATGCATTTCTATATTATCAGCAACAAAAAGCTTCCATCAGAGTTTGAGGAAAGAGCCTCCTTCCCTTCTCATGTCCCTTTGGTCTTCCCTGTTTATCTTACCACAATTGCACTTAAACATACCTGCTTCCGACAAACTTAAAGACTCTGAAAGAATTCTATATGCTTTCATTGTTGGTTTAAGTTTGCCTTTTATTGAATTTTACCTGTGCAGAGCTCTTTTGTTTTATTTGCAAAAAAGTAGGTAATTTTGCTCTATAACTTTTGTTTCACTTTTAAATGTCTCTGCAAGTGTCATGCTCTCCCTGGAGTATTATGAAAGGTTTAGTCGAAAAAGTAGCCTAGGTTCATTTCCATATGCTTAACAAAATCACAAAGTGTTTTAAGTACAACCAATAATTACTAGATTAACTGCAGCCACTTTCCAATGGCAGCAAATAGATCTCTCACCTCTCTATGAGAAAATCAGGTTCTTAGAAAAATGGCTTCTCTAGAATTACTTCACAAATTAATTTTCATTATTTTCATTCATTTTAACTATTAAACTTAATATTTTGCATTTATATTCAAAACTATGTTTTATGTAGAAGTGTAGTTCAAAGTTCATGTGTTGGAAAATTTAAATAAAGAGAAGCACTAACTATATTTATGTATACAGATTTTAACGTAATAACAGAAAATTTTCTAGTAATTTTTTAGACTAATACTTTGTAATAACCTACCATAAATTATATCCCCATATATGTTTCTAAATAGTCTTCTATTTCTTTTGGATTATGAGTCTTATAAAGCTAGATTTCTAAATTTATCCTAAATATTCATGTAATTTATAATATTTTTACTTTTTAGACAATTTTCTACATGTATAGCATATGTCTTTATCACATGCTACTTTAATTTCCCCCTTTTAGTTCCTCCTTATACCTCTCAAACATCCATCATTTATTCTCTCCATTTATTCTCTCTCTCTCTCTCTCTCTCTCTCTCTCTCTCTCTCTCTCTCTCACACACACACACACACACACACACACACACTGACCTGCTGACCTGTTTGTCAACTTGACATACCTGTGAAGAGGAAACCTCAATTGAAGCAGTGTCTCCATCAGTCAGATTTACTACTGATGTGTCAGAGAGCAATTTTCCTGATTGTTAATTTATGTATGTAAAAGGGCATAGCATCCCTGGGCATGTGGCCTGGAATGTGTAAGAAGGGTAAGTGACAGGCAATCAATAGCTACTGAGAGAGGAAAGATCAGTTTTCTCCAGGAACAGTATCCCTGATAAGTTATCTAGTGCTTTGTGGTGAACTCTAAACACACATACATATAAACAAATCTAAAAGAACTCAGGAGTTCACACACACACACACACAAACACACTCACATTCAGGGGAATATGGGAGGAGCTGGATGGGGGACAGGGAGAGGTAAAAATTGACATAAATACATTATAGTAAATTTAAATTAAAAGGAAAATAATGTAACTGAACAAGGTCCTGGAAGCAATCGACGAGCACATCACTCTGCCATGGACATTGTTTCAGTTCCAAACTCTAGTTCTCTGCCTTGAGTTCCTGCCTTGGCTTCCTTTGATGACTGTACCGTGAAAGCCAATTCCTTCCCTCCTTATTGTTTTTTTTTTTTTTTTTTTTTTGTCATGCAGTTTATCACATTTGCAGAAATCAAATGGCATCAGAAATTAATATCAGGCTGTGATATATTGTTGGGCTGAACCTGATCATATTGTTTTGTGGCTATGATATCAAAAGTGTCCCCAACATTAAGTGCTTAGAGCTTAGTGTGCCACTTTGTCCTAGTTTGGAAATGAAGAGGATGAAGGCCTGGAATATGAAATTTCAGAGAGAAGAAAAGATAGTTTAGGGTCAGCACATAGAAGCAGTTATTTACAAAGGACCAAGGACACACATCAAACTGGCAGCTGGAGTTGGTAAATAATAAGAGTTTTTAACATGATGATATTGGTACCAAAATGATGAGTCACAGAGAGCACTCTAGGCTGACCACTGTTAACAGGGTCAGAGGTGTCCTCAAGAGAAGCCAGGGGATGCTACTAGTGAAGGTGAAGTTTATGTTATAGAAACCATCATATTGACGATGCCAAGAGCATGGGACCACTATCAAGGAAAGCTGCAGGGTTGGAGTATAGCCAGCCTGAGCTAGATGACACGCTGCTTATGCTGTGGGTGGCAGAGATGGAGAGATGCTTACCCAAGCCTTTAGAAGTCCAGAAGTTCATTGGCATATTACAGATACTGTACACTGCAATAGTTATATCCTGAGATTGAGTCTTGCTTTGATTTGGTTGTAAATTTGTGCTAGCTGCTCATAAAAGAGAAAACATATAACTTTTTGTTTGTTTATTGGTTGGATAGTTCGGTATTTTTAGATTATTTCACAGTTGCTCACAGTTATGAGATTTTTGACTTTTTATAGACTGTGGGATTTTAGGAGTTAAACTGTGTTTTACACTAATATTAATATAAGATCTTGAGACAGGAAAAAAAGTTTATGGATTGGAATGTTTTGTGTCTTCTCTTTCTTTTGGTTATCTTAGCTAAGTGCCTGTTCATCTACCTTCTCAAAGAACCAATTATTGTTTCATGGATTCTTTGTATTCATTTTCTTGTTTACATTTTATTATTTTATTCCTTCCTTCTAATATGTTTTTCAACTCCTGATTTAGGGTTTGGCTTATTTGATTTTGGGGGGAGGGGTGGTTATAGGATTTATTGCTATTTACTTGAGATCCCTCTGATTTCTTCATGGAAACATTTAGAACTACAAACTTTCCTTTGTGGACTGTTGGCCTTGTATCCCATGGATTCAGGTATGTTATGTTTCACTCATGTGATTCTGAGAATAATTTTATTTCTATCATTGTTTCTTGAAGGATCTGTTTTGTAATCATGTGTTGTTTCCCTTTTTACTTTTCTTTTTATTAAATTATTTTATTTACATTCCAAAGATTAAACCTTCCTATCCCCCCCTCCCAGAGCTCTTCACCCCTTCCCCTTTGCCTCTGAGAGGGTGCTTACCCAGTCACCCACACAACACCCACATATAACACCCCCCAACCTCCAGCATGCCCTTCCCCGGGGCATCAAGTCTCTATAGGATTAGGCACATGTTCTCCTACTGCATCAGACAAAGCAGCCCTCAGCTACATGTTCTGGGAGCCACACACCAGCTCTTGTATCCTCTTTGATTGGTTGCTCATTCTTTGGGAGCTCTGAAGGGTCCTGGTTAGTTGATAATGTTGCTTTTTTCTATAGTATTGCCATCCCTTCCAGCTCCTTCACTCCTTCCCCTAACTCTTCCATAGGGGTTCGACTATACTGGCTGGTTTTGTGTGTCAACTTGACACAAACTGGAGTTATCACAGAGAAAGGAGCCCCCCTTGAGGAAATGCCTCTATGAGATCCAGCTGTAAGACATTTTTTCAATTAGTGATCAAGGCAGGAGGGCCCATTGTGGGTGATACCATCCCTGGGCTGGTAGTCTTGGTTTCTATAAGAAAGCAAGCTCAGCAAGCCAGGGGAAGCAAGCCAGTAACATCCCTCCATAGCCTCTGCATCAGCTCCTGCTTCCTGATCTGCCTTGAGTTCCTGTCCTGACTTCCTTTGGTGATAAACAGCAGTGTAGAAGTGTAAGCTGAATAAACCCTTCCCTCCCCAACTTGCTTCTTGGTAGTAATGTTTGTGCAGGAGTAGAAACCCTGACTGAGACACTAACCTCAGTCAAATGGCTGGTTGTTAACTATCTGCATCTGTCTCAGTCAGGTGCTGGTTGAGCTTCTCAGAGTATGGTCAGACTGTCTCCAAGCACAACACGTCATCAGTAATAGTGTCACAGTTTGGTGCCTACACATGGGATGGATCTCAAGTTAGGCTGTTCTTTCAGTTTCTGTTCCAGTTTTGCCCCTGCATTTCCTTTAGACAGGAACAATTCTAAATGCTAAAGATGGGTTGGTGGACATCCCTCCACTGGTGTCCCTATCTACTGGAAGTGGTCTCTTCAAGTTCCATCTCCTCACTGTTGGGCATTTCAGCTAAGGTCATCCCCACTGAGTCCTGGGAGCCTTTCACATCCCGGGTCTCTAGGACTCTCTATAGGTTCCCTCTGTCCCACAACCCCCAAACCTTCGTATTTCTATTCATTCTCCTGGCCCTCTAGGCTTCTCTCCTGTCTTCCCCAAACCTGATCCTGTTACTTTTTCCTCTCCTTCTCCCCCCTCCCTCCTTGATTCCTCAATCTCTCTGTCTCCAGGGACTGTTTTGTTCCCCCTTCTAAGTGGGATTAAAGTATCCTCACCTGGGCCCTCCTTCTTGTTGAAGTTCATATGGTCTGTGAGTTGTATCATGGGTATTCTGTACTTTTTGGCTAATATTCATTTATCAGTGAGTATGTACCATGCATGTCCTTTTGGGTTACCTTGCTCAGGATATTTTCTAGTGTCCATAAATTGCATATTTCTAGGCTTTCCCACTGTTTGTTATTAGTCTTTTTCAATAGTGAGCAGATACATAATCCCTTGTATTCCTTTTTTCCTGGTGACTGTTAAGTCACCAGAAGTCTGACATCACAAATTTTTTCATGTACACATATATCAAAGTGCACGATACATCTTATTTCACCTCTAGAATATGCAATTGTCTATTGACTGACATTTGAAAGATGCTTAAGTGTGTACATAGATTAAACATTATGATGTGAGTAGTAAGCATTATCGACATGCATTATAATTTAACTTGGAAATTTTTATTTTTTATTTTGACTGTTTATTTCAGTTTTCTTCCCCTCTCCCTACACTAGTCAATTCCCCCTCTGTTCTCCCTCCCAAATTCATTACCTCTTTTAAAATTTATATATATAGTTTATAAATATAATAATTTATATAAATTATAACTAATGTACATTATATACTTATATATAAAGATATATTATACATCATATATTTATAAAAATATAAATAATATATAACAATAATTTATTTATATATATGTGTGTATGTGTGTGTGTGTGTTTGTATCTGTGTGTCTGTGTGTTTGTGTGTTTGTGTGTATGTGTGTATCCTCCTGAGTCCATTTGGTGTTGCTCATGAGTATATGTGTATATTTGTGTATTTAGTTTGGAAGTAGACACCTATAAGGGAGCTCCTCCCTGTAATAAACTGATATGATCTCTCTTAGCAGCTATCAATTTGCTGTAGTTTTTCATCTGGGGACAGGGCCTGTGAGATTTTTCCTAATACTCTTTGTATGGCAATTTGTGTTGTCATTTTAAGTGTCTTGTTTAGATGGCTATGATGTTGGGATTTCATGAATGCAGCTTCCCTGTCAAATATAGAAGACATTGGGGCTGGAGCGATGGTTCAGTGGTTAAGAGCACTGACAGCTCTTCTAGAAGTCCTGAGTTCAACTCTCAGCAACCACATGGTGGCTCACAACCATTTGTAATGGGATCTGATGCCCTCTTCTGGTATGTCTGAACACAGCTAGCATGTAATCATATAAATAAAATATAAAATAAATTAAAATATACAAATATTTTATGGATAGTTGGCTATGTTTATAGTAACAGGTATGAATTGCCTCCTATGGAGCAGAGCTGCAGTCTAATTAAATAGCTGGTACAGATGTTTACACTCAATATGTAAGTTTCACTAATGTACCAATGAGGATACACTGCCTGACTTTTCATTGTTGTAGTCTATGAGCTTTAAAATTGCATAGAACAATTGATTGGGTTTTTTTCCTTATGTAATTTGCTGAGCACATTTAGATGTAAGAGCTAATTATCAGAGAAAAGGCTTCTAGGTTACCTGTACTTATTCCTCCAGGTCCTGTTTCTGAATTGTGTAGTATCCTTAATAGGATCTTACTTTTTTTTTTTTTTTTTTTTTTTTTTTTTTTTTGGTTTTTCGAGACAGGGTTTCTCTGTGTAGCCCTGGCTGTCCTGGCACTCACTTTGTAGACCAGGCTGGCCTCGAACTCAGAAATCCGCCTGCTCTGCCTCCCGAGTGCTGGGATTAAAGGCGTGCGCCACCACGCCCGGCTGGATCTTACTTTTAAGTTTTGGGAGAAAATGACATTGACAATCATCTACATTTGGTGGGCTGGGGGAAGGGGTGGGGGATTCTGTTCAACTCCCTTTGACCAAAAACTCCAAGGCAGTTTTCCATGCCTGCCACTGGGTATTTTGCTGGAGAGTGAATATATATATATATATATATATATATATATATATATATATATACACACATATATATATATATGTATGTATGTGTATATATATATATATATTTGTGTGTATGTATATATATATATATTCTCATATATAATTTCCTACATTTTCAAGCATTTATGGTGTTATTTCTCCTCCTACACCTCAATTTCTATTACCCATTCTCCTGCCTCCCCAGTTAGAATACCTTCTTCATTTTCCCAATGTCTCCTTCATAGTACCAATGTCCTACTCTATCCTTCTCTATTGATTACCTGTGGCCTCTCTTTTTTTTTTCTGGTTCTCATTGATCATTCCAAGATATATATTCATTTAAAGATTCAAATCCAAAGTTTAAAAAAAATGCAGTGCTTGGAGTCTGGCTCTGTGTTTTCTCATTTAGTACAATATTGTTTATTTCCATCCATTCACCTATAGGCTTTATTATTTTATTTTTCTTATACAAGTGTGTATAAGTAACAAACTCATCATATACTCATCCATTTAAAGACATGGCATTGTTTTCATTTCTAGCTATTGTGATTAAATATGCCAACGAATATATCTAAGCAAAGTAGCTTTAGACTAGCACATTAAATTCGTTTGGCATGTGCTAAGGCATGGCATAGCTAGATGACATGGTAGACTGGGATTTAGCTGTTTGTGAATTCTCCAAACTGATTTCCATAGAATCTATACCAGTTTTCAGTACCACACACATATTCTGTGGTGTTTGTTGTCAGTAGTTTTCTTCATACTAAATATTCTAATGTGGATAAAATGAAAATTTAATGTACTTCTAATTCTCACTTTCTCCTAGTTAAGGATATTAAGCACATTTTACAAACATATTTCTTATCCATATTTGTTTCTTCTTTTCAAAATAGTGTGTTCATATCTGTAGCCCATTTTTAAAATGAGTCATTTATTATCTTGAGTCATGGTTTTTGACAGTGGTGTGTAATCTGCTTAATAATCCTCTAGGAGAAATATAGAAATATAGATCACAATACTAGAATTCTCTTCTAATATATAGAAAATTTCTGCACTCATTTTTAAATTTGGAGGGGGGTGTACAAACAGTTCTTAGTGAAGACATATGTAAATCTAGAAGAAGTTGATAATTTTCAAAATTCATTCAAACTACCAAAGTTACAATAAGAAGATATCCATGATTTAAATCGACCCATAACAAATGAAGAGATAAAAGCAGTAATAAAAAGGATTTCAGCTAAATAAATCTAAGCACAGATGAATTCACAGTAGAATATTAGCAGATTTTCAAAGATCTAAAGTCAATCCTTTTTTAAAAAGTATTTTTACAAAATAGAAACAGAACACAAGCGAACTCATTCTGTAAAACCAGTATTACTCTAATGGTACAACAACAACAAAACTATAGGCCAATATCGCTGATAAATATAGAGGCAAAAATTCTCAATAAAATACTTGCAAACCAAGTACACAGGCATGTAGAAAAGAAAATTAACCACAATCAAGTTGATTTTATTTCAGAGATGCAGGGATGCTTCAATACACAGATGTCAATAAACACAATAAATCATATAAATGGACTTAAATACAAAGAGCACAAGAATCATCTCAATAGATTCAGAAAAGACCTTTGATAAAATCCAACATGCACTCATGAATAAAATTCTAGAGAATAGAACTGGAAGGAACATAGTTCAACATTATAAAGATTACATGTGACATGTGACACGCCCACAGCCAGCATTCTACTTAGTGGCAAAACCTTAAAGAACCCTGTTGAAATTGGGAATAAGATAGGGCTACCCATCAGTATAGGTCTCTTTCAGTTTAATCTTTAAGCCCTGTGCTAGAGCTCTTAACGCATTGGTCCTTAATCTGTGGGTCTCAACTTTTTTGGGCATCATCTATCAGATATCCTCTATATCAGATATTTACTTTATAATTCATAAAAGTAGTAAAATTACAGTTATAGAATAGCAAATATGATTTGAAGGTCACTACAACTTGAGGGTCTGTATGAAAGGGTCAATCACATTAGAAAGTTTGAAGTGACTTAGGCAAGAGAAGGAAATCAATGTGATACAAGTAGAAGAGGTCAGATCATCCCTTTTTGCAGAAGTTGTAATGTCTCAAAATTCTACTAGATAGGTTTTAGAAATGAGCACCACTTTCAGCAATGTCTCAAGATTCGAAAAATCAATCAACAAAATCAATAGCTTTTTTTATATACCAATATCAAACACACTGAGAAAAAAATTATGGAAACATTATCACTCACAATAGTCTTTAAAAATGAAATAAGTAAAATATGAGAAAATAAATCTAGCAAGAAAATGGTAGACCCCTACAATGGTTAAGATGTTGGAACACACTAGAGGAAGAAAGACCTCCATGCTAATGATTAGTTAGTAGAATTAATACTGTGAAGATAATCATTTGAAAAGGGTCAGAAAGCATCTTTCATAAGTAGGTAAATATATGTCACCATACAAGAATGAAATTAAGCCATTATCTTTCACCCCACACAAAAATTAACCCCAAATGGCTCAATGACCACAATGGGAAATCTAAAGCATGAAAACTCCTACAAGCAAACATTACTTAGGACCTTATAAGAAACAGGTGTAGAATAGACTTCATTCACCCAGGAATTAAGGCCTACATTTGACAAATGATAACTCATGTACTATTTTCTCTTGCTCTCTTTCAGTGTTGAGTCTTCTAGGTAACAATTATGTAATTATTAGTTGCTGATGTAGCTCTGTGGTTTTGCACTATGACTTTCAAAACTTAGAGCCAAAAACTTGACTCTAAGTAGATTTTTTTTAATGAAAGTACATAATCAAAATGATAATAACAAGTGACTGAATTTTTGTTTTTCTCCAGGATTTTGGTAGTAAGGAAGATAATCCTTTGTCCTATTTTACATACAAAGCTATCCCTAATGAATATTTAAGCAAATGAATGCTAAATACAAATGAATTGCCTGAAATGCCCAAACATTAGAATACCCACTTGGGTTATATCTTAATGAAATCTCAAAGAAAACTAGTTTGAAAAATTAATTGAAATGATTTTAATTGGCCCATCTATTTTGTCCCTCGTCAGAGAATGCTTTTAATTTTTTAAAAACATTTAAATTAAGGTTGCCTTAGATAGTTTAGTTTAGCTATAAATATCAATTTTTCTTCTGTTGACATAAAAATCACAACTCTCACCTCAAAGAGTACATGAGAGAGTTTCTTCTGGAGGCAAATATAAGGCACTATACCCTATAAACAAGGATTCAAGCTATTGCAAATATAAGAATGCCCCATAGAAAAGAGCTCACAAAATTCTTATAGGAACAGGACAAAATAAAATGATTGTGATGGTTTTTATATTCTTGGACCAGGGAGTGGCACCATTTAGAGGTGTGGCCTTGTTGGAATAAGTGTGGCCTGGTTGCAATAGGTGTGTCACTGTGGGTGTGGGCTTAAGACTCTCACCCTAGTTGACTGGAAGTCAGTCTTCCACTAGCAGCCTTTGCATGAAGAAGTAGAACTCTCAGCTCTGCCTATGCCATGCCTGCCTGGATACTGCCATGCTCCCACCTTGATGATAATGGACTGAAACTCTGAACCTGTAAGCCAACCCCAATTAAATGGTGTCTGTTCACAGCAGTAAAACCCTAACTAAGACAATGGTAAATCAAAGCACCTTTTAAGTACATAGGTAGAAGCATCAGATAAGTGGTCTCTACATAGTGGGGAAAGTTGCCATAAGCCATAGATACTGCTGAGTAGCATTATCTCTTACCTTAACACATCTCCTGCCTTAAAAGAATAAGAAATAGTTCATTCTAGGGCCAAATTCAGTATACCATAGCCCAGAAACACAGACTTAGGTTACCAAAAATTCCATGTACTGACTTTAAGGAAGGAAGTTTTTAAAGTAATAAGGGAAAGAAACTCATAAATTAAAGCACTTTGAAAATAAATATTAGGTACATAGATGAGAACAAATCAGAGAAACCTCTACCACATGCTTTTGATAATACCTGATAATAACTTTTGGTCTTTCAGTTAGGGAATTCCAATATTTTGTTAAGGTAATACACCCCAAAAGCTCATTACAAGGATATGAGGTCAAACACACAGGTAAAGACAGAAAGACACTATTATGAGGACCAAAGATAGTGCAAGACAAATTGTAATTAGACATTAGACTTGCAATAATACAACTCCACAGTCACAAATGTTATATAATCAGTTAATGAATCTGAGAATCTTAAAACAAACTGAGGGTTTTGTGTTTTCTGGGGGATTTCAGTTTATCCTGGGAAAGACTTTATTTTTCTTTTTGGGAATGCTGGAGGTTGTCCTTTGGGTTAGCTTGATTGACCTCTGCCTTTTCCAGACAGTCTGTGTAGTTTGCGTCTCCTACCCTGGTTTCTGTTTCCTCTTGTCACCTCACCTGGGCTTAGCCTCTCCTAGGGAGCTCATCAGATCTCTGTTTCAAAACTTCAACCTGCCAGAGAGTCTCTGTCAAGAGTCCTTACACCTTATGGATGCCTGGGGAGGGTGATGTCTAGTGTATCCAATTAATTTCACTGCTCCCTGAAGCCTTTTGTATTATTTATTTCCTGAGCTGAAGGAGCTTATCTATAAGATGATACCATCCTGGATCCCATAGGATCTTTCACCTTACCTTAGGTTTTAAGGGTTAGAACATCCTTTGTTTCACTGCCCAGTAAACATCCTGTGTCTTAATGAGCTTCCCTATTCAGAGGGTTCTAATCTTGGAGGAAACTCCTATACAAAATAAGCAAGGATAAGGAGAAAAAGTAGGGGTGTGTTGGAGCATGGGGTGGTGGTAGTGTGTGTGTGTGTGTGTAGAATCAACAAATATATTTGAAAATACAATAAAATATCACACTGTGAATTAAAATTAAATTAGTATTTTAAAATAACAAAAATAATCATGACAACAATACTGATGAATTGATTCTAAAAACAAAATTTATAGCCAAGTTTTATCTAGTCACATCTAGGCTGCATACTACCTTCGGGGAGAAAACGAGTCTGTGTTTGTCCTCAGAGTTAGAATTGTTGGAGCCAGGAGGAGCATAGGTGATGACTTAGAGTGATCACTGTCTTTCACTGACGATTGAGAAATAAGCGCCCAGAAAGATGAATCTTCTTTTCCCAAAGTAGCTAATGGCAAATCTGTCAGTTAGACCAACAAAATGCTTGTACAAATGCCAGTTGGAGGTACTGTCTGGCTTATTAGAAGAACACTTCTGCCCATTATTCTTTGTTCAGAATATTGAAATGTTTATCCCCACAGCATATCTGCTTTCTTTTCACAGCACAGCCCACAAACAAGAGTTTCTCCAAAACAAAGTGATAAAGGTTGAGCCAGGCATGTTCTCAGTAGGGAGATGTGCAAAATCACTGCTGCATAGAAAACCTAGCCTTAGGCTTTCTCAGGATGCTCAACAAGTGGACAGAGCATCCTCTGCAAACAAGATTATGTTTATAAGCTGTCCTCTATGCATTCATTTTGGCTGGCATTACTCAAAATGACATATTCACAGTTTAGATACCGGGACTGTTTGTCCAGGTTTCAAAGGCTTAAGCTTTCAGGAACAAATGTAAAGAAGTGATTTGAAGTGCTAAGACCAAAGCATAAGTTCTCAAATGTGTTTCTTAAAAATAATACAAAACAAAACCAAAAATCACACTTTTCATTTCCAATCTTGAAATGTTCTGTGAGACTAAGACTCTTGGGACTATCTGTTCTTTGCCATCCTCAAAAGAAAGAAAAGTATATCATCAGAATGACAATGTTCGAAATAATTTAATACCCCATGTGGTAGGATAAACACACACACACACACACACACATAGAGACAGACACAGACAGAGAGACATCCTACATAGAAAAATAGTAATTCCAGCCTTATTGTTTATTTGTGTGCTTGCTTTGTTTTGTTTTTTAATGACTCACAGACAGGCCACATTTTCTGACCACTGATCCAGGCATGGAATCCAAGCTTGCTTCAGGTCTAACCCAAAGTCCTAATACAACCTTTGTCTATCTAAGCTTCCCTGGACTTATTCTGGGGTAGGAGTCTACTAGGCTGCTGAAAATGTTGGAACAGAGAGTAGGATCAGTGTGTGTGATCTTTTACCAGGTTGGGTAGACCTGACAATGAGAAGCAATGAAGAGAGCAAGAAATTGTTCCAGGCAGGGTGTGTTAGGGCAGGGAAGCCCCTCTAGCTCTGACATTGCTCCCCTAGTATTGTGTACCAAAAGGTCATTGTCAATACTATTATTGGTTGGCCACAAAAAAAGGCAGGCACTGGCTCATATTCATGCTCTTGGTGGCAAGCACTACACATGTCTATCCATTCTTGACTATTAAATCAACTAGTCAAAGTTGTATGATTGGCAACATTTTATTATATATGTCCCATTTCTACGAGAGTATAATGAATTTACAGCAAAGCCCTCTATGTACTCTCATGAAGTCATGAAGGATAGGGGCAAGATTGAAACATTGTTGAAGCATTCTAGGTCTGTCAGGCAGGCAGCCCTTCCCCAACCCTGTAAATCCTGAGCATCTATCGAAGAGCATTACTGGTAAAATGATGAACAAGATCATAAACCTTGCTTTTATTTTGTTCTATAGGAACAAAGACTTACTCAGTTTAAGCAGATTACAGCCATAAAGAGAAGTCTGTGGCATGATTAAGAAGCAAAGCAGTTCCATTTATACCTCCACCTAAATTTATCATCTTGAAATTTCTGAGTGGTATTGATGTTTTCTCAAAACATGAAAATTTTGATTCAGAGATGATGAAAGCAAATGACTTAGAAGGAAACAATACTGAAATCACCATTCAGCTTTTATAGAGAGAATGTCTTGTGTATTGTATAGATGTATCACTTGTCAGAAAGTTTATGGCCTATAGGATAGGTAAGAAATAGAAGCTGAGAAATCGGAGGGACAGAAAGGATTTTGGGATAGAGCCATGGGGGAGATCCACCTGGGAAGATGTGAGGAGATGGACACATGGCTACCTGCGTGCAGTAAATCAGTCACATGGCAGAATGTAGCTTAGCATAAGTGGGTAATCTTAAATTTTGATTCTAGTCAGAGAAGTGTCTAGGTAAATGGCCAAGGTATTTGTAAATATATTTTGAGTCTGAGTCTTGTTTCTTGGAGCATGACACTGAGAGGAAGAGCTGAATCTAACATCTACAAGTTTTCATAATTAATTTGGTGTCCTGTAAATGTTTTTCAAAAGATGAATCAAAATTTTTAGTTGTGAGGAACTGTAGGGAGATGAGCCATATAAAATTACATATGACTTTGGCACTATGTATCAACATCAGGAAGCCACACAGCAAGTGATCTGATGACAGAGACTTCCAATTAGTAAAATATTGCCTACAGCTGGCACCCTTCAATTCAAGCATAGGTTGCAGTAATATCCCACCTTATATAACAGTCACAGAAGGATTCACCTGCTCTATGGAACATAATAACAGGTCCCTGAGTTATGCCACAATGTTCTGCCAATGTCTACTTTTTTCTTTCCATGTATATATGTGTGTATGTGTGTGTGTGCATGTGTGTGTGTGCATGTGTGTGTGTGCATGTGTGTGTGTGTGTGCACGTGTGTATGTGTGTGTACTTTCCTGAAATAGAACTGCATATTAGAAGCTATACTTCAAGGCAGAGGTTGAGAATCCTCCAGGATTCTCTCTCATTCTTCACCAGCAATGTCCAGCAGCATAATGCTCACTGAGTTGGGCCTAAGAAAATTGTACACAAATCTTTAAACTTTGATTTCCCTTCTTACGAGGATATTTGGATTGCAAAATTAAGAAATGCACTTTAAATTCTAAGAACATTGTCTTGTGAAAGCAGAAATGCTCAGTAAATGCTAGGCACTAATATTACCCTCTAGGTCAGTGTATAGTTTGACATAAGCATATGCTTTATTAAGAAATACTTGTGGAAAATCCAAACTTCAGCCTAGGTTTCCACGAAAACACAAACTCACAATGGATAGTGATTCCAGGATATCTCTTTCCCAGTGATGAAAAGCAAAGAATGCACACGTAATAGAAATTAGCTAGCAAACTGATAATCCCTTGTTCAATCAAGACATATTATCATTCAATAGATTTAAAAAAAACTATTTCTACATTTTTCTCTTCAGGTATTTTTTATATGATTTACTGCTCATGGGAGATATGAAAAAAGAAATGAGCAGAAAATATAAGTCATAGTACGTTAGTAACGAACTGGTTAAGGCTTTTAAATTATCTTTCTACAACAAAGGAAGTATACTTACTCCTCAAACACTAAAACTATCCTTAACATGCAAATGGAAACTTTCTTTCAAATAATGGAAAATAGGTTACATTCCACATAATCTTGTATCTGGAAAAGAACAGCAATATTGCTCTTTCAGTCAGAAATGGTATAGCTTTATTAGGGTGTTGGTTTGTTTGTTTCATAGAAATATTAAGTGTGTTGTATATTTTATATATTAAAATAGTTTATATATTAAGGCTAATATATAAAATAGCCAGTGAATTTAAAAAGTATAAATCTATAAAACCCTTATTTATTGAGAGTATTGTGATATTAATCATATCTTATTAAAGTGATATCTAAATATGTGTACATATATGCAACCATAACTTATTCAAATTATAAGCAAACACATGTACATGTACATGTATTTATAGAAAACATACACACACTATTCCCAGGTATATACATTTTTTTCTTAAGCATTTACTTGACCATAAATACATTTCAAGCTCTCTACTTGACTGCTAGATAATAATATAAGTAGTATTTATTTAGTTCTCTCCATTTAAAAAATTGTAAAGAGGACCTAAAATGGATCAACAGATTTAATAGCCATTTTCCTTAAGAGATATTATAAAATTTTCCCAAGTCACAGGAAAAGAAATAAAAGTTTAAAGAAAGTAAATAAGTTGCCCATATTAATTTGCTTAGCATTTATGACCCAGAGATTGGCCCACCTCTACTTAAAACCCAACTCAAACTAATACTGTGGACACTAAACGTCACTAAAATAATTCTATGAAAGTCAATTTAGGAAAAATAGAGCATTCATTAAAATGCACCTTTTTATCCCAGCATAAATTTCCTAAGAGAAGATTTTTTCAGATGAAAAAAAAAAGTAAGAAAAAAGTGTAAGATTTATATACTGCATTATGAAGAAAAACACATTTTCTTGAAAAAAAAGTAATAGCTATTTTCTAAAGGTCAGATTATAAAGAATAAATTTAGGATCTAGGAGGAAAATTACCACCTGACTCAGTGTCAGATAAGAATAATACAGAAAGTTTATAGTGTGTGCTTTATAATAAGCATAGACTATCAGCAACATCTAAGATTATATATATACATATGTATATGTATATATATACATAAATATATATGTATACACACATTATTAGTAGCATCTAAGACTTATACATATATGCATATATAAATACATAGATGTATGCATACACACACACATATATATGTCAGTGAATATATGTTTGTATGTATATGTTTTATATCATGCATGCTAAATGTTTCTAAGTGATTATTGGGGCCCATATCATGTTCTTTTCACCACAAAAGCTATACTGCTTGATATGGTCTCTCATCTATTTCTTTGTTCCACATTCATGGACTCTAAGCCTCTGAAACTATGTGCCAAATAAAATGCTTTTCTTGTATAAATTTCCTTGGCCATTGTGTTTTTTCACAGCAATAGTAAAGTAAATAAGATACACTGGTCAAACCTTACAATGCTTTGTGTGTTTGAGGCACAATGGAGCCACATAGAATTCTGATCTTGGTTGATAATGGCTGGCATGGAATTATATTCCACTGCCAACCTATGGAAGAAGCTAGGCAGCAGACTGGCTACAAATGCTAGGGCTAGAAGTTTCCCCAAAGCACATATAAATGAGGGAGACTTTGGGGCACATTTGAATATGCCTGTCCTTTTCCTTCTGACATCATTGTCACAGTGGCTCTCTGAAACATGTGTCACTCAGGCTGCAGAACAACCAGTGCAGGTATTGTCAAACACTTTGCTTGATGTGGATTTGGGAAATTCCATGGTCCATCATTATAAATAGATTTACCAGTTTTCTATATACAACAACTCATTCACTGCTATTATTTCCGTTAATACAAGACTGCTGAAAGAGACCTGTTCTCTGTTTTCTCAGTACAATAGAAAATGCAAAGCTGAGAACAAAGGCCCAGGAGTCAGACTCATTTCCTCAATTCACACACATCTAACACCTAAACTGATCCTCATTAGACCAGATAGGCAGCTTGTCATAGCTAAACCCTGATTATCCCATTCATGAAAAAAACCTTCACCTGTTTCATAAGATTAAAAAAAAGATCTGCCTGATCTCTTTCTGTACTTATGTTTTCCTGTGATGTCTGCTTACTCAGGAAGTACCTACCTGACACAGTGAGCAGGCCTTTGTAGAAGAGCAGTTTCCCACCTACCTCCAAATCCCACTGGACCCATCTCTCTTGTCTCCTCAGAAAGGTGCAGTGCATCTAGATCTTGAAACTCTCGAGTCTTTCCTCTGGCATTTCCTCACTCAGCTTCCATTATTACTAGCCGTTGTAACAATGGTTTAAATGGTCTTTCAAAACTCTTATCTATTTCCTTAGATCTCAGTTACTTGGTAGCAATTGTGAAGAAACAACAGGATTCATTGTTGCTTTTGTTTTATGAGGGAGGATCTCATTGCATACTCCTTGATGACATGCCAAGAACTCCATTTATAGACCAGACTTGAACTCAAATTGGCCAGCCTGTCTTCTGAGTGCTGGAGTGAAAGAAATGGTTTGTTTGTTGTTTGATTGCTTTTAAAGAGAGAAAATACAGGTCTCTTTTCTGTAATTTCTGCAATACCATTTTTACTCTCTTATCAAGTACTTACTACTGCTATTTTAACTCACCCACAGATTCATGGAGTGTGTGACTATGCTTAGTCTTGAGATGCTGGTGACACTTATGAATTATTTCCTGTCCCTCTATGGCAGTAACTAGGAAAGAGTCGTAAGGAAAAGCTGGCCTCTCTGAATGTAAAGCTTAGAAAAGGTTTGGATATATATCACATTCAAATGAGCTGATGTTCTGAGTCAGGATAACCAATTATCCAAAACTAGGTCAAGATGCTACTCTCTCTGAAAATGAGGGAAGAGACTCTCAGACAAAATATGCTTCCTTGCCCTGACCAAGACCCTCAGAAAGGAAAAGACTATTCTATTCACTGAAATGGAGCTAGAATGGAAAATCATGGCTAAAATAAAAAGGTAAATTTTCCACAAAAATACTATATTTGATCTCTAAAATCAATAGACACACTTAATTTAAAAATTATAATTCCAAAATTGTTTCATTACATAAAATAAACAGTTCTAATGTTTGGACATGAATGTATTACTGCTGATCTACTTCCCCACAGGGAGGTGACCACTCATCACCTTTGTCTAAGTATGACTTCAAACTTGGAGAAATTGGGTAACTTTCATGAGACCCAACTATACTTAACAATCTTGCCAAAGTTATATGACATCATCAAATCATGCTTTAGGTAAAAGGAAGAGAAAAGTCAGCTCATAGAACTAAATAAATATATAAAAATATTTTAAAAAAATGATTGTAACAATAAAGAATTGATGGTAGCTGTTATTAGTTAAAATAACATTTCATAATGACTTAATTTTATGTCCTTTCTGCTTTATCTTATGTGATAAGATTAACAAGTCTTCAAGGTAGGATACATTGTTATCCCTGCTTTTAAGGGCTTTAAAATAACTGATGCACAGAAAAGCTAAATGAACTGTTAGTGATTCAGGCAGCCTGGACCCAGACCTCCATATGTTGCTGTCCTGTACCCCATGTTGGTTCAGAGCATGTCTTGCACTCAGAGGCTCAGATTAGTAAGAAGATCTCCAGCATCTGATGACATCTAGGACATGCCATCTTTATTAATTGCCTAACAACAGTCTTCAGCTGCTATTATATGAGATAGCCTGGCTCATTGCTTAATAAAGCAGCCTGAGATTTTATTCTCTGCAACTTTAGACAAGAGGTCTCATGGCTATTTGGTATTACATTGTGATTATAAGCAGTTTGTTCTATATATTCTATATAACTCATGTGGTACTACTCTCCCTTTCACCCTGATATGCAAGAATCCTTAAATTTTAGCCATGATTAGCAGCTGGTGTCCTGTGTGTTTAATAAACAATTATACCAATCTAAAAGAACAGCTGTGTCTGGGTCTTGATACATTAGGTAAAATATGTTAATCTCATAAGCATTTGGTTACTGTTTAACATTTTTCACTCCGAAGAAATCTACTGGGTAAGATGCACTTTAATATAGTGATCTACATGGTAGCTCCAGAAGAAGACTCATGGAGAAGCAAATCCATGCCTAGGACAAGCATTTGTTCTGTGAAGGCCAAAAGAATCAGGAAAAAGATGGAAGGGCCTACTCCCAATGACCAAACGGTTCTTGGAAACTTAGAATGCCATGTGAAGACTGCAACTGGATATTGTCAGTAACAATTTCAGAATTTAGAATCAGTACAACCCCTACAAGAGAAGTGAATAAGGATCCTCCCTCCATGCCGTGAGTCTAGCCCTCAAGGGACAGCTAACTCTCCCCAGGTAGGCACAGGTGGATTGTTGCTAAGTATGTTAATACTATATGTATTACTGCAACTACAATTTGGGTGAAATTTTCCCCGTGGCTCTAAGAGAACACATTTTTATAGTTGGAAAAAATGAGATGATACAAATTTAACAAACAGCCACATAATATAATCATTCTTACTCTTGCACTAAGCAATGATTAGAGATAGTGAATGGATTGAAAAGTATAAATAACTTTATATATTTATAGATTATAATATAAAACAGGTAAGCTCTATGGATTCAGATTGGGTTAAGCTATGGTAATTATTTCAGTGAAAAGGCTTATGCTTCTATATTGCTTTCATTTGCATATTGGAACACAATGCACATTGATTGAAAGATTACGGGAAATTACTGTAATTTTTAAATGAAAAAGAAATCATAGCATAGATAATAAAATCATTTTCTCCACACAAGTATAAGCCCCTTGAGATATACTAACATGTTTCATTACACTTAATCTCCAGTGTTATTTGGTAATTATACAGCAAATTATCTATTCTTCCTTTCTCGTCTCTATTAAACAGTTAATAAAAAATTTAAACACTAACATCCAATGGTTTATTTTAATAATATTTCTCTAATCCCAATCTATCAGTAATTAAGCATTTATTTCATTAAAGCTCTGTGAAAAACAATATTGCATTTCCTTTCTCAGCCTGGATGTGTACACATGCCCATTAAGGTGGTTTGTCTTCTCATTTGCATACTTTATTATGGTGATATTCTGAGTTGAGAGCGCCTTGGAAATATTGCATTTAATAGGCCAGGTCTTGCCATCAGTTATTCCCATATTAGAAACACTCAGCCCAAACCAGAGCTTCAACCTTGGCAACAGATGATGTAACCCAAAAAGGAAGAAAAAGATGGAAGAAGGAAGGAAAGAAGGTGGCGGTACGAACAGAGAAAACAAAGAAGAGGGAAAGAAAAAAAGTGTCTCATTATAGTTGTTCATGCTTGTATAATAAGGTTGTATACTCTGAGTTTTATCCCCTGACACGTGAAGATAATGAATCATTAATCTCTTGTATCACCATCACTAGTGAAAAGAAATTTTAGGTGTCTCTGTTTTAAAGTGCACAGTTGGCCTTAAAATAAATTCAATGTAATATTTGGTAGAGGTCAGATAGGAATTGAATGTTCTTTTTACTAATATTAGTTGACAACCTAGCAAGGACTCTTTGAATGTATTATGCTAAACTTGTCAAGAGTGTGGTTGAGATGAGATCTAGTGATTGACAAGGAACTGTGAAGTTGTTTTGCATCTTCAGGATTTATACAGGAACCAATCAAACAAACAAACAAATCACCAGCAACAACAAAACACTTAAAATGAGGACTTGATAGGAAAACTTACTGGCCTAAAACAAACAGACTGAGACTTAATCTTTGATGCAGGGGCATCTCTCTGATATGCCTTGGTCTTTAAATCTTTTGACCTTTTTATACTAATGCTGAGATTATAAATGCAGTTGGTCTTGGGAATTCATTATAATTAGAGAATATCAGAGCATTTATAGATGAGAATGTCAGTGTGATGCTTTTCCTAACTTCTTAGAGCTTGGTGAGGGTTACCTGGAGAATTAGCATCCATGAATACATTTCTCACAAGGAAAGAAGCAGAAGGGGAAGAGAAGCCAACAAAACCCTAATACTCACCCAATTCTTTGATTCTCAAATCTGGTTCATCTCTTTCTCCATTCAGTGTGTGACATTTTATAATTCAGCAATGTCGAATTCTCTCTCTGCCTTTGGTTTGCAGAATTTACAGTAAGACAACCATCTCAGAAATACTGAATGCAATTGCAGTTGGAATGTAAAGTACATATTAGGTACAGATTTGTCCCATAGAGGAAGAAGTCACATTGTTTCCTGAAGATATTATGAATCTTTTAAAAGTTAACAAATGACAAACAAGCCATACTTATTCTTTAATTTTTTTTCTTTTACGGAAAAGAGATTCTTTTCTCATACAATATATTCTGATTATAGTTTCTCCTCTGAGTTTCTTATCCCCTCCTTTCTCCTCAGGATCCACTTCTTTTCTGTCTCCCCTTTTTTTTAAAAAAAAAAAAAAAAAGCAGAAAATAAAAACCAAATAAAACAAAAACAAAAACAAAACAAAAAAAAAGAAAAGACAGGCTTATAAGTGATAACAACCAAATATTACAAAACAAAATAGTATAAGCTGCAACAAAAGTATCATATCTGGCATATTTGTACACAGCAACCAAAGAGAAGGAAATAAATTTCAAGGGCAAGCACAAGAGTCAGAGATTTACTCATTTTCATAGTCAGTCATCCTATATAAAAAACCCTAATATCTATAATATATATGCACAGACACTGTTGCAGACCCATGTGGGACTAGCTGCTTCAGTCTCTGTGAGCTCATATGTGCCTTGCCTAGTTGATTCAGAGGACCTTGTTCTTCTGGTGTGTTTCAACTCTTCTGACTCTTAGGATCTTTAGAGTCCTCTTCTGCAGAATTCCCTGGGGTTGGAGGGAAGAGATTTGATAGAGAACTCCCATTTACACATTCTCCACATAATGTCCAGCTGTGGATCTCTGCATCTGCTCCCATCTGCTGACCGAAGATTCCTCTCTGATTATGCCTGGATCA
This sequence comes from Mus caroli, assembly GCF_978045245.1. NCBI lineage: Eukaryota > Metazoa > Chordata > Mammalia > Rodentia > Muridae > Mus > Mus caroli. The sequence goes on from NW_028227265.1 coordinate 100,372,163, forward strand.
GGCACTAATTTATGAGTATAGCAGCATCATGTTAGGAATCATTTTATTACTTCTTATCTTTTTAAGCCAGTCCTTTTTGGTTTTATCCCAGGACTCTTGGCTAGTTTCTGGTTCTTAGTTTTGCATGCATTATCAAGGGTGAATGCCATCTTTTGAGTGGGTCTTACATAAGCTCAGACATTGGGTGGCTACGCCCATTAGTTCTGTGATTCTATTGCCCGAGCAGGTTATGCAGGCTGGACAGACTACAAGTCAATGGCTTTGTGGCTGGGTTGGTATCCATGTTTCTTTTTTGGTAGTCTGCAGAATGTCTTCAAACACCAAAGAGACTAGAATATAGGATTCCACATACCTACCATCTCAACTACTCCATCTCCAATGAATTATATAGGTGTTGCCCTCCACAATAGGGCCCTACTGTCAATTTGCAGATAAGAACTGTTTGTCTAAGCAACATCTTGGATTGTTTGGGAATCTCCATGGGACCTCCCCCGACTCCTTGGGCAACAACTCAATTGAATTCATCCTGGTCTGGCCACCAGAAGCCTTGCTTGGCTATAAGAGATGGCCAGTGTGACCCCATACCACCCATTATTAGGAATCCTCAATATTACCTTCATTGATTCCAGAAAGTTTCAACTGCCATTAAGTTTTCAAATTACCTCCAAAATGCTTCCTTCCATTCCAGTAATCTCTCCCTGTGCCATCTCTCTATACCCCAAACCCCTCCCCATCTGATCTGCCACTTTTGTCCGTTTCAGAAAGTCTTTTCAGAAAGTCATCACCTATGCCAATGCATCCAAGGCTATTCCTTACTTATTTTTCTTTTAAGTTCAGTATATTCAGTTTGTGCTCAGGTCATTAATCCACTTGGAAGTAAATTTTTGTGCAGAGTGATAAATACAGATCTACTTGAATTCTTCTATATGCAGATATTCAATTTGACCAGCACCATTTATTGAAGATTTAGTGCAACTGTTTTAAAGATTTTCTCCATCCATATATCTTTGGGATGAAGTCTACTTGATAATAGTAGATGATCTTTGTCCTTGAATTTTGTTTGCAAGCATTTTTATTGAGTATTAGTGCATGTATGTTCATAAGGAAAATTGCTCTGCAATTTTCTTTGTTGAGTCTTTATGCGAACTTGTTATTAAGTTAAATGTGGCCTCAAAATGAATTCAGCAATGTTCCTACAGTTTCTATTTTTGGAATGATTCGAATAGTATTCATGTTAGCTCCTCTTTAAAAGTCTGGAAGAATTCTATGCTAAAACCATCTGACAATGGAGAGTGAATGGAAAATTTTAGTAATGACTTCTATTTCAATAGGTGTTAGAGATCTATTTAATTGTTTAACCAAACTTTACTTAACTTTGTTAAGTGGGATCTATCAAAAATTATCCATTTCCTTTAAATTTTCTAATTTAGTAGAATACATGTCCCCATGATTCTCAAAATTTCCTCATTGTTTTTTATTATGTACCTCTTTTCTATTCTAATTTTGTTAATTTGAGCTCCCCTCCCCCTGCCTTTTCATTGGTTCAAACTAAGGTTTGCTAACCTGTTGATTTCCTCAAAGAACAAAGATTTTGCTGTAATGATACTATGTATTGTTTATATTTGTTTATATTATATTGATTTCAGTCCTCAGTTTGATTATTTCTTGCCATTTACTTCGCTTGAGTGTGATTACTTTCGGTTTTTGTTCTAGTGGTTTTCAGGTGTTCTGTTAAATTGTTAATATGAAATCTCTCCTTTTCTTTTAATGTAGGTTCTTAGTGTATTGAACTTTCCCCTTAGCACTGCTTTCATTGTGTCCCACAAGTTTTGGTATGTTGTCTATTCATTCATAAAGAATCTTGGAACGTCTTTAATTCCTTTATTTTTGTCTGATCCATTTTTTCATTCAGTATATTACTTTCATTATGTTTGCATAAATTTTAAGTTTTCTGTTGTTATTGATATCTAGCCTTAATCTGTGGTAGTCTGAAAGAATGCATGAAGTTATTTCAATATCCATGTATCTGTTGATACTTATGTTCCATATAAATATGTGGTCAGTTTTAGAGAAAGTTCCACAAGAAGGATAGAAGGTATATTATTTTGTGTTTGGGTGAAATGTTCTGTAAATATCTGTTAGGTACATTTAATTTATAATATTTGAAAGCTCCAATATTTCTCTGTTTAGTTTTTCTCTGGATGACCTGTTTATTGGTGAGAGTAGGGTATTGAGTTCCCCCACTACCAATGGTTTAGGGCAAATGTGTGGTTTAAGCTATAGTAGTGTTTCATTTACAAACATGGTTTCCATTGTGTTTATTTTTGCTTCCCTCCTCGTCTCCCCACCCCTAACTTCTGAGAGGGTGCCCATACCCTGGCATCCCCATTCCCTGGGGCACCAAGTCTCTAGAGGATTCGACACATCCTTTTCCACTGAGGCAACATAAGGCAGTACAAATGTGCCAGGGGCATTGGACCAGCCCATGTATGCTCTTTGGTCAGTGTCTTAGTCTCTGGGAGTTCCCAAGGGTCCTGGTTAGTTGACACTGTTGGTCTTCCTATGGGTTGTCATCATCTTCAGTTCCTTCAATCCCTTACTCTTCCATAGGGGTCCCTGACCTTAATCTAATGGTTGGCTATAAGTATTTGCATCTGTTTCAGTCAGCTGCTGGTAGAATCTCTCTGAGGACAGTCATGCTAGGCTCCTGTCTTCAAGTACACCATAGCAATAGTAATAGTGACAGGGTTTGGTGCATACCCATGGGATAGATCCCAAGTTGGTTTGGCCACTGGTTGGCCATTCCTTCAGCCTTTGCTCCATTTTTGTCCCTGAATTTCTTTTAGACAGGAACAATTCTGGGTCAAAATTTTTGAAGGTGTGTTGGTGTTCCCATCCCTTCACTGGGGGCCCTGTCTAACTATTTGAGGTGGTTTTTTTCAGGTTCCATCTTCCCACTGTTGGACATTTCAGTTGAGGCCACCACAGTTGAGTCCTGGGAGCTTCTCATAACACAAAGACAGTATCCAAATTAACAAAATCAGAAATGAAAAGGGGGACATAACAACAGAAATTGAGGGAATTTTAAAAGATTATCACGTCTTACTACAAGAAATGATACTTGACAAAACTGGAAAACTTAGATGAAAGGGATGGTTTTCTAGACAGATACCATGTACCATGTACCAAAGTTAAATCAAGATCACATAAAATATCTAAACAGTCCCATATTCCCTAAGAAAATAGAAGCAGTCATTAAAAACTTAAAAACGTAAAAAAAAAAAAAAAAAAAAAAAAAGCCCAGGATCAGATGGTTTTAGTGCAGGATTCTACCTGACCTTCAAAGAAGAGCTAATACTACTTCACAAAATAGAAACAGAAGGAACACTACCTAATTCATTCTATGAATCCACAGTTACTCTCTACCTAAACCACATAAAGACACAACCAAAAAAGAGTACTTCAGATGAGTTTTGCTTATCAATACTGACAACAAAATACCCAAGAACAAACACATCAAAAACATCATTCACAACGATTAAGCAGGCTATAATTTCTTCTAACTTTATAGGTATTCTCTGTCTTTAGATTAGGTAAGCTTTTAGTCTATGCTTTTTTTCTTCTTCTTTTTTAAAATATCTTCTGTGCTTTTTACCTTGGTTTCTTCCTTTATGCCTATTTTTCTTATATATGCTCTTTTGGTCATGTCACAGATTTCTTAAATGTTTATTGCTAAGCATTTTTTTTTTTTAGATTTAATACTTTCTTTGATGAGTGTATCCATTTCTTCTATCATATCTTTCATTCCTAAGATTATCTTCTTCATCTCCCATATTCTGTTGGTGAAGCTGGCCTCTGTAGTTTCTATTTAAAATCCTAAATCACCAAGTCATCAAAACTGGCCCTCCAAGCCCCTGAGATCTCCTTATCTCTTCACTTTCAATGTACCAGTGTTTAAGTTACAGATCCTGGGGATCCAAATTCATGGCCCTATAAATGGGCAGCAAGAAAATACCCAGTTAACCATCTCCCCAGCATCCTAAATTAAATTATGTTAAAATTTAAAGAGATAGGAGAAGCAGAAGTAGCATCATATTAATAGTATTTATTTTAAAAGTGGCCAGAGGCCTTATGTGCATATTGTGAAACTGGAAAAGAAAAATGAAGTATGAGAATATGGAGAAGAATTAGAAGCACAACACTTGAGCCACTTGAGTAGATATCTCCAGGATATGATTCAGTTACAGTTATTATAATTCTGGAAAAGTGGTTATTCTGTGAGAACTCCTGACGGAAGACACACACATCAAGGAAATTAGCTTCTGCTATACATCTCTTTAAATGACTAGTCAACAACTACAGGTAGAGAGAGAAGAAGGGAAGAATTCTCCTTCATTTCTAGAGTCTCTTCTTTTTCATTTTTCTTCCTTGCTGGTTTGTAGTCATACTAGCCTGACAGGTCTGCAATGCCATCAGACCACCCTAATTAGAGCACACAAACTTGTCTGTTGACCTGTGGTGCTCTCTCCCAGCTCCAGCCATTCCACCTAGGCCCATCCTTTGGTCTGTGCTCAAATGCCACTTGCTAATGAAATGCTTTTCTTGATCTGGTCTCTGTCATGCATGGCATATAGCAACTAAATAAAAATTCTTTGGTCAAGATCTTCTAATGTAAAATCACTAGCTGTGTAATTAAAGGACTTATGGGTTAGAGGGAAAAATAGCAACAGACTATCTTAACTCAAAATGGGGATAATGGGATGGCTCAGAAGGTAAAGCTCTTGTCAGTAAGCCTGAGAACTTCTGTTCAATCTCCAAAACACACATAAAGGTGGAAGAGAAAACCAACTACACAAAACTATCCTCTGATTTCCACATATACACTGTGAAACACATCACCCCACACACAAACACATAGACACACACACATAGCAATTAGAATTAAAATAAACCAATCATAAATAAAACTAAAAGGTAGAAAACCATGCTAGGAGAGTTTAATTAAATAAACTATGAAATTTTGAGAAATTCTACAAATTTAAAAGGTTAAATAAAGAATTCTACAAATTCTACAGGTTAAATAAAGAAGAGCTTAAAATAGCAATAGTGTATCAGGAATTCAACTATTACATGCTGGGTATCAAAATGCTTAGAGTTTTAAAGACGTTTCAAGGAAGAAATCCCTAAGAAAACTGAACAGCAAAGCACAATGCATACATATAAGCCATGGTGTGACATTGGCTTCAGTAGACCATAGTCATGGCATCTCATATGTGGGGATAAGATGCAAATAAGAAAACAAAATGTACACAACTCTAGATTTAGATTACATGTCTGGTGTTTCTGGCTCCAATATTTCAGAGGAAGACAAAGTAAAGACAGTTCATGACCAGAGTCTCTGTGTGTTGAATAAATCTGAAGCTTCACGTAGCAAACCCAAAGGTGAAACACCAACTCCTGGTCATACTTCCCAACTTCACAATGCACTTGCTTATTGACATCTCACACAGGTGCTCAGAAGACTGAGTGCAGAGAGCCTGATAAAAAGTTTGTGGCGCCAGGAAAAACCTGTGTTCAGAGCCATTTCTAACTTTCTAGAGGCCCATTCTGGTTTTATTATTGCTGCTAAGGATCTCTACGGAGTATAACTTAGGGGCTGGGTACACGTGGCTTTCACTACCTGTCACAGGGACTCTAGAATAAAGACCCAAGGTGATTGCTCACATTTTCCTGGAGTGTTTTATTATTCCAAAATGGATACTGCTGTTTTCCCATGAATGGATGCTGTCCCAGAGAGACAGTATTAGTCAACTTGAACAGCAACTTCAAGCTGGCAGGCACATACATCTGGAACACATTACCTCCTTTCTACCCAGCCTGTCTGACTCACAATCATATCAACATTTCACCAGTTGCTCTTACAGTAGTCCAGCTCTCCTTTGACCATCAGTATATCCCCACCAAATTCACGTGTCAATTGCCACCACAGTGTGTTATAGAAAATAACCTGCTTGCATCACTGTCACGGGTAAATTGAGAGGATGCAGCTAGAGTTCTCTTTATGCCATACACACCTTTCACATTGCTAACTGGCTCCTCTGAGTCACTCCTTAAAACATCAGGATAATGTTTTCTCCCACATGCGCCCTCTCTTTCCTCCACTACTGTTCTCAGATCTTACTGTCTCCTCACAGGTATATCTATCTAAACTTTTGTCTCTCAAGTTCCAGTACAGATATACTACCCTGTCCAAATGCTTCTGTGATATGATTGTTCTCCTCTCATACATCTATGGACCCTTCTTCCTATGCCCCCCAAATGCTCATAGAGTATTGTGTGGTTAATTGTGATAGAAGGTCTGTTTCTAGGCAGCATTTAACCTTGATGACTTATTGATTTATGTAGTACCACCTGGAAATACCACCTGGAAACTTCACACACCTGAAGTTGGAGTTATAGATCATTGGTAGGTTTCTATATGGGTTTATGAGGCCCAAAGTTTGATCTACAACATTTCACATAAAGAGTTAAATAAACCCATATAATTCTTTTTAACTCAGTTGAATGGAAGTGAATTAAATGGTAAATGTTTGTCATGACTGCTAAGCATAAAAGATTGAGAGAGATTTTAGTGTCTGGACAAGAATAGTAATATGTTCTTTCCAGATCAGGGGGCAACGGATATCATCCAGTCACTTCTTCAAGTCAAACATTCTCCCTTCAGCAGGAAATTTTACTTGCCAAGAGGTACAGCTGCTTCCTCTTGAAGTTGGTAATAAATTTATATCAGGAAAAAGTATACGGGTGAGAGAACAGAAAAAAATAGATATGAGTAGAGAAAGCTACTTTTACCCATGCCATGTTCCCTGCCTCTCCCTCAGCAGAAAACCCAAGAGGCAAAGTTTTCCATGATGAAATTTTTATACACCTGTAGAACTACAGGACTGTAAGAGAAACCAGAGGCACAGAGACATAAGAATAATTTTTATGTATGAGAACTAGTATGTTCCCACAATTGCTTTTTTCCTGAAGGACTTGTCTTCATTGCAAGAGTATTATTTTTTCTGATTCAATAGTGGTTCATAGTTCAGAAAAAAAACAACAGTAGATATTAGTTATAACACTAGTTTTTCCCATTCCTATCTTTCAGGTTCAGTATTTATAATGTTGAGTTTCTGTTTAAACTTCTTCCTGGAACAAATTAAAATTTACTAATATTCCCATGGAACTTTGAAAAAGTTTTGAAATCTTATTGATTCATAAAAGTCCAAGTTAGGAAACAAGAAAGTCCTCAAGCCACAGCATGAAACCACTGAAAATACTGGAGTACTCATGGCTGGGCAGTGAGGAGCAAGTGGCCAGAGTTTGCATCCAAATTCTCTCACTAACTGAATGTATAATTGTCAACAGGTTACTCTGGGTAAATATGGCAAACCTAAGTTTCTACGCTTGAGTGAGTAAATTACTGGTTTTGTAGGTCTTATCTGGGATGGTTGGTTGTCACCTCTACAGCCAAAGGAGGAGGTGATAGCATGAATGGAAAGAATATGCATCTCCTATGCTCCTCATTCCAATGACAGCAGGGTCTCTTTCAGATATTTTACTTATTTGGTCTTCCTGAGATGTCATCAGGTAACAAAGCTATCTTTTTGTATCTTCAAGTATATGTCTAATATTGGATCACATTTAATCTTTAATGCAACTTTACTTTTTCTGTATCTTGATGAACAGCTTCAAATGTTTCAGGTCCAGACATAAAACCAGAGGCATCATATTAATTTCCATCTTTTCCTCATAACCTGCCTGAGATTTAGGAGATGTGCTGTCTGTATCTTCAGATGCATCCAGTGTTACAGTGTGTCTCAGCACCTCAGCTGCCACAGTCTCTTACCTGGATTTTATGAATGCTTCCTTCATCTGTCGTACTGGAGCCCCATGATCTAGCCACACAGCAGCGAGGTACAGAATGATACCGTTACTTTCCTTGGAACTTCTCAGTGAGTCCTCAGTCAGAAGAAAAGATAAAGTCAAAGGCATGAGAATAAAAGGCCAAATGATCTGAGCTCAGGGCAGAGAGGCTTCCTGCCTGGTGGCTTCTTGCTTCTGTCATCCCATTCATTCAGCATCTGTAATACTTGCCTCCAGGTGTTCCTAAGCAACACAAACATGTTCCTGCCCGGGGTCTTTCCACTGCCTGGAATTCTCCAAGCCTACATAACAACATGCTAGCCTTTCACTTCTTAAAAGTCCTTCTGAACCTTCACACACACACACACACACACACACATTAATTTACAGTATTTTTCTGTTATATGTATTTTAAATTTTTTAAGTACATAATACTTCCCCTCTTTCTTTCTTTCATACCTTCCTGTGAATCCATTGCTCTGTCTGTCTATCTATCTATCTATCTATCTATCTATCTATCTATCTATCTATCTACCTACCTATCCCTATCAGTCTTTGTGTGTGTATCTCTTTTTTTCACTCTCTCTCAAATGCATGTCTTCTTTGTATTTTTTTAATTTCATATTGTGTGTGTGTGTCTACAGGATTTATGAGTGCTGTCAGTAAGCATTTCCTGTAGGCAAGAAAAAGTTAACAGACCACTGGAACTGGAGTTACAGGCAATTGTGTGCATGCTGGGACTCAACCAGAGCCCTCTACAAAAGAGGTAAAAATATTTGACAACTGAGCCACCTCAGAAGGTGATTGGCTAACTTTTTCTTTAATAGTGGTTTTTTGCTTGCTGAGCACTGGCTAGGCCCTTAGTTTAAAGCCATATGCCAGTATGTGCTCCATGGTGCTCCTTCCCTCTTTTCCTATATGGCATTTCTTCATTACCCCAATCACTGTCATTACTCAGTTTCAGTTAGTCTTTTTTCCTTGTTACCAACAAATATTTTCTAGGTAAAACCTTCATGACAAAAGGATCCTCTGTCCATTCTTTCTATTAGAGTATTTTTAACTTTTCAAAATAACAAACCATATATTTTTTACTGATTCTACCTACATAGGGCAGCCATTTTTATTTATTCATACATTCACTATGCAAAAATCAGTTTTATTTTACATGTATATATCATGGACTTCCCTCCCATCCATGCTCATTATTCTCCTCTTCTCCCTCTTACATTGCTCTGTTACCCTTTGTCTTCAAAAATAACAAGCCATTTGTTTCGATTATTTTTCAATTAATGTTTGTAAGTATACAAAATATGGAGTTTATACGTGAAATTTTTACATATGTATGTCATTGTACTATGGTCATATTTGACTACATTATCCCCCCTCCTTCTTATATTAAAGTTATATATATTTAACAAATACACACTTGCATGCACACACACATTCACCCATGCATGTGCGCGCGTGCACACACACACACACACACACACACACACACACACAAACACTTGCTGAATATGACAAATAGATAATGTGCGATAATTGTCATTGTTCTTTCTTATTAATTTTCTCTCATTTCACTTTCTTTTCTTTCCTTTTAGAGTTCTTCATACCTCAAGACACTACATAGTCATCTTTATATTTGTGCATATGCATGGAAACACATTTTTATACAAATACATATTTCTCACAGGCAAGAAAGCATGGGCTATTTCTCTTTCTAAGTAGTTTATTACATCTAACACAAAAATGTCCATTTCACCCACTTCATGCATTTTTCATAAGTATTTAAAACAATGTTTCTAGTAAACTATGTATTCAGTTAATACTGGTTGAATAAGGGCAAAGTCAAGAAGAAATTGCATTACCTAACAATGGAAGTTGGAGGAACTATCTGATCTCCAGAAGCTATTCTTGCTCCCAAGTACCAGGATTCAATTAGATAATATAGAACATTGATTTTTGTGGATCCCAGGCTGTCTTGACTGTGAAGCCAACTGCTTCTAGAAACATGAACAACAAAGCATATATTTCCATGTGTTACCTGAGTAAAATAACTTGTTGCTCAACCATCACTTATGTCAGAGACAATTGATTCCTGCTATTTGCTCCCTGTATCCTTAAGAGCACCATTTGTAGAGTGGTTCTGAAATGTTCCTGGTACCCTAGTTTTTATTTTTGATATTGTAAATTTCAGACACTGAGAGATATAACCTAGAGTTTTCACTGCTGCATACATTTCTACATGGGCAATAGGAACCAAGAGTAGAATGATTTAATAGCATGATCTCTTCTGGGAGATAGCATCCAACTTGGGATCTGTGAAAGTTAATGCAGCCAGGGCTTGAACAAGCTGTTAGGACTAAAAAGGCAAACACCTTTTCAGGAACTTGTAAGGGCATATAGCCCCTCCACTCGCTTAGCCCAGAGGGCATGTTTTTCAAGAGATGTATATTTTCTGCTCACTTTCTACAGAACTTTTCAGTTTTGTCTCCTTGTACCATTAAATCCATAACCAGCTCAGTGTGCTCTCGATAAAAAACCAGGGCGCTAGCCAAGAATGCTAAGATAGCAAAGGACTAAGATATTGGCAAATTAGATATTCGTAATTTTTATATTTTGGGGGGAAATCTGATATAATTTAAAAAATACTAAATCACATATCTTTTAAAGAAAAGAATGCATTTTCTCTTGACAGTTATTCTCTCTCTCTCTCTCTCTCTCTCTCTCTCTCTCTCTCTCTCTCTCTCTCTCTCTCTCTCTCCTCTTTCTCCCCTTTCCTAAAAAATAAAAATTTAGTTATTTATTACAGTGTGGTTTGGAATCATAAAAGTAAAGTTGAAGTAGCTCAACAATTTTTTAATGTGTCATATGATTATAAATCTCAACATGCATCACTCAATTTTCTATTCTGTTTTTGTTTGTTTGTTTTGTTTTGTTCTTTTTTTTTTTTCGAGACAGGGTTTCTCTGTATGGCCCTGGCTGTCCTGGAACTCACTTTGTAAACCAGGCTGGTCTCAAACTCAGAAATCTGCCTGTCTCTGCCTCCCAAGTGCTGGGATTAAAGGCGTGCGCCACCACTGCATGGCTTAATTTTCTATTCTTTAATTGATGAGTAATGTGAGCCTGGTTAACTGGTTCTGTGGTAAGAAGAAACAAGTATATAACTGGATGCTTTACAGGCAGGCTCATTTATATGAGAGAGGTAGAGTGAAGGGTGTGCAGATTTAATCCCAAGGCCAGCTATGAAAATATGTTCATTGAATGTTGTGTCAATGTTTTCTATGGTATCTTCTGCACCTGAGAGTCTCTCTCCACTATGTTCATAGCAACCATACTTATAATAGCCAGAAGAAGGAAAGAACCCACATGACCTTAAAATGAGTACTAGATACATAAAATGTGGTACATTTACATAAGGAGTACTACTCAGGTACTAAAAACAATGAATTCATAACATTCTTAGGTAAATGGATGGAACTAGAAATATCATCCTGAGTGAGGTAACTCAATCACAAAAGAATACACATGATATGCACTCACTGATAAGTGGATATTAGCCCAGAATCTTGGAATACCCAGGATACAATTCACAGACCACATGAAGCTCAAGAAGAAGGAAGACAAAGTGTGGATACTTTGATCATTCTCAGAAAGGGAAACAAAATACTCACAGAAGCAAATGTGGATACATAGCTGACAAATCCAAGAAACAAATAACTGAGGGAATGGTGTCAGGTGTCTTGGTCTCTTTGTGTTGCCTTGTGAGTTTGGTTAGGAATTGTTGAAATTGAAAAAAAACCTTAATAGCCTTTAAAGATATATGAAAATTAGTTGAAAGCCCCCAGGATTTACTTGCTGTATTACATCATCCCTTTCTTTGTCTCCAGATAGATTTCTAGATGTAATTACGTTGCTGTACCCCTAAAGGAGGAATAAAAAAAGCTTAGAACTCTGGAGAGTTATCTTCCAACACAGTAAAGTGTTTCAGGATTTTGTTATTAGGGTTCAGGATGGACATGATGGGAAAAGGAGGAAGACAAAGCCAAGCAGATAAGAGTGTGATCACTGCAGCCAGAAGACATTGAATTATGTGGGTAGAATTGGGTGCTCTGACACTTTCTTTATTCACTGTGAAGCACTGGGAGGGTATCTCTCAATGACTGGGAAATGCACCTACTCTTTAAGCAGTAGTAGAGGAAATTTAGGAGGTTCTGAAAAGAGTTATAAATGGTAAAAATTTGGAATAAATTTCTATTTAATTTCAACTCTCAATATAATAAGGGCACATATCAGATATTCTACAAAATATGCATCCTTAAAATATGACCATACAAACTAATTTTGAGATATTTGAAAAGCTTATGTCAGTTTTTCTATTATTTTATTTCAACTAGAAAGAAAAAAATTATAAATATAGGGTGGACTTCTTTACACTTTGCTTTTTTATTGGATATTTTATTTATTCACATTTCAAATGTTATACCCTTTTCTGGTTTCCCCTCTGGAACCCCCCTATTCCATCCCCTTCCCCTGCTTCTATGAGGGTGCTCCCTCACTCACCCGCCCACTTTGTCCCCACCACCCTGGCATTCCTCTACACTGGGGCATCTAGCCTTCAGAGAACCTAGAGCCTCTCCTCCCATTGATGCCAGATAAGGTCGTCCTCTGCTACATATGAGCTGGAGTAATGGGTCCCTCCATGTGTACTCTTTGGTTGGTGGTTTAGTCCCTGAGAGGTCTGGGAGATCTGCTTGGTTGATGTTGTTCTTTCTATGGGGTTGCAATCCCCTTCAGCTCCTTCCGTCCTTTCTCTAACTTCTCCACTGGAGACCCTGTGCTCAGTCCAATGGTTGGCTTCAAGTATCTGCCTCTGTATTTGTCAGAGAGACAGCTATATCAGGCTCCTGTCAGCAATCATTTCTTGGCATCCTCCTTACACTTTGCTTTTTTGTTAAAAATTTAACATATTTTGGCTTCATTATGGACTTCATATTAAATGTATTTATTTAAATACATATGTATTATTTTTCCTAATTAGATTCCTTCTCAGTTGGTCCCCTAGTTGGTCACCCTTCTCTCAAATATTATCTTTCTGTTTTCATGTCATATGCATTCGACAACTTCTCTTTTCCTCCCTTCCTCTCTATTTTATAATCTGACTGTTATAGCCCTCCTTTTAAAATTCAGTCTCTCTCTCTCTCTCTCTCTCTCTCTCTCTCTCTCTCTCTCTCTCTCTCTCTCTCTCTCTCTCTCTCTCTCTCTCTCTTCTCTCCTGCCCTCAACTTATTTCGTCTCTGTGCCCTCCCTACCTCTTCTTCTTTCCTTCTCTCCCTCACTCTTAGGCATTCATATACATATATAAATACAATAAATATATATGTACATATTATCTAGACTCTGCAAATGAGAGAAAACATGTGGTATTTGTCTTTCTACAGCAGGCTTATTTCTCTTAACATAATGATCTCTGTTTTCTTAAAAATGTGACTTAAGTTTTCATTATGAATAAAAATAACACATTCTGTACATATACATTTTCCTTATCCATCCACCTAGTGATGAGTATCTGGGCTAGCTCATGTCATATGGATAGTGCTACAGTACACATGAGTGAGCATATGAGCCGGTTGGGGCTGGCTCAGAGTCCTTTGAGTATACATAATCAAAGTGGTAGTGTCGGCTCATTTCTTCTAGTGATGTAAGTTCTTTTTTCTGTGTTTCAAAATTTCCATTGCAGTAGTATTTTATATCCTTTGTTAGGAGTCTTCTTAGATAAATTTTCAAAGCTACTGTGAATATATATATTTTTTCTGATATCCTTTTTAAGTTCTTTTGTGTATAAAGAAGCCACTGAATTGTGTATCTTGGTTGCTTTTACCCAGCTACATAACAGAAGGTGGTTATCAAGTCGAAGACTTTTCTGGTGCTGTCACTATGGTCCATTTAGCATAATGTTGGAGACAGGTTCACAATATATAACCTTTATTATATTAAGGAAAGTTCAATCATTGCCTAGTTTCCTTGAGACTTTTACTATGAAATGATACTGAAAGATGTGTTTCCTACATCTATTGAGATGATCATGTTATTTATATCCTTGAGTCTGTGTTCTATAATTACATTTATTGATTTACATATTTTGAGCTATCCTTGCATCTCTGGGGTGAAATGAACTTGGACATTGTGCAGATCTTAATGTGTTCTTTAATAGCATTTGAAAAATTGTAGTGAGAAATTTCACATTGTATTCATTGGGATAACAGTTAAATCATTTTCTTTGTTGTTGTTGTTGTTGTTTTCACCATCTCTGGTTTTCTTATCAGGATAATCCTAGCCTTGTCCAATGAGCTTACTGGGAATATTTTCCATTTTAATTTGTAGAAGAGTGTGAGTTGTTAGCACTTCCTTAATGCTACTGCAACACCCAACAATTGAAGCCAACCATCCCTGGTCTTTTCTTTGCAGAAAACCTTTTTTTATTGAGAAAAATCTCATCCCCTTTTACTCATTTATTTAAGTAATTTAGGTCTTTGTATTGGAATTTTAGATTTTGGTAGATTATAATTGTGAAATAATTATGAGTTTCTCCCAGATATTCCAGTTTTTTTGGAACATGAGTTCTAAAGCACTACTTAATTGTCTTCTGGATTTATAAATTTATTATACCTTAGCTATATTCAATTCTAATTCTATTTGCTTAACTCCCCCTCCCCCTTTTCTTGCCAAGACTACACAAAGAAACCCTGTCTTGGAAAAAAAAAATTTCTCAATCTCATTTATCTTTACAAAGATAACTTCCTGCAAAGAAAAGTTCAAGGCTGGTTGGATTCAGAGCTGAATGCTAACATTAAGGTAGCATATGCAAGTGTGTGAGTGTGTGTTCATTCTGTTTTGTCTCAGTGTGATTAATTAATGCCTCAGTCTTGTTGTCTCCTGACATTTAATGCTTTGGACTTTGTTCTATTTGTTTGCAACCTCTTTCCCTTTTTAATATGTACATCATACTTACAAAATTTCTTGGAAATGCTTTAACTATAATCTAAAGGTGCTATTAAATTACAGTATCATTTTGGATGATTTTTAGATATTTAATTTTTTTCAAGAACTTTACAATGGAAGAAATATTCTATTGCATTTATGTATATATATATATGTATATATATATATATATACATACATATATATATATAGAGAGAGAGAGAGACAGAGAGACAGAGAAACAGAGACACAGAGACACAGAGACAGAGGCAGAGATAGAGAGACTGAGAGAGACAGAGAGGGTCTGACCTTGTAAAATGAGCTTGTCAGCATTCTTTTCCTTTCTAGCTTGTAGAACAGATTGAGTTGTATCTACAAACATATAAAGGAATCAAAATGAAGTTTTTTCTCTTTCCCAGTGCAAAACTCAACTTCAACTACATCAAAGACCTCAGCAAAAGGGCCTATAGCCTGACTCTGATAAAAAGAAAGGTGGAAGATAAACTTGAACTCAGTAACACAGGAAAGGAAATTCTGAATTGGACTCTGAGAGCACAGTCA
Source organism: Mus caroli (assembly GCF_978045245.1). Taxonomy (NCBI): domain Eukaryota; kingdom Metazoa; phylum Chordata; class Mammalia; order Rodentia; family Muridae; genus Mus; species Mus caroli. The sequence continues at coordinate 100,387,613 of NW_028227265.1, forward strand.
TTAAGGCCAATCGCCTACAAATTGGATTTGAGATGGCAAAGCTTCTAGTACCACAAAAGACATCATCATCTGAGTGAATACCGAGCCTACAAGATGGGAAATATCTTTCCAGTTGCACATCTGAGAAAGTTCATATCTGCAACAAACAAAACACTTAAAAATTAGTGTCAGTTAAACAATCAAAAATGTTTGATGAGACATAAAACTAAACAGATTTCTTAAATGACAAATGACTAAAAAATGTGTGTGTTCTTGTGCATGGTCCTACTGCTTGTGTGCGGGTGTATGTGTTAAAAATCTTTAGCTATCAAGACAAAACAAAATAAAACTACTTTAAGGGTTTCTTTTTACCATAGTCAGAATTGCCAAAACTCAAAACACAAATGACAGCAACGGCTAGAAATAGATGATCCACATATGTCCTATATGACTCTAGGACATATACCCACAAAGATTCTGATTCCTATTATTGAGATCTCTATTCATCTAGGCTTGTTGCTGCTCTTGCTAGAAAATGAAAAGTGCCTAGAAATCAACTTAGAGATTATGGAAATGTGGTAAATTTATACAAAGGAAGGTTATTTGGATTTGAGGGTGATGAAATTAACAGGTAAAGGGATAACTGGTCTTCTTTGGTGTCCTAGTGTGGAGTCGATTTTAGAGAAATCTATCTATAGTATGCTGTGAAAAATATGCATTCTGTATCTGATATACTAAATACTATAACTTAGTAATTTCATTCATTCTATATCCTAGCTTACTCTGAAATTTCTTTGTTAATTTTATTTGTCTTTTTGAAGAACTGTTTTTGTTTGTTTGTTTTTTGTTTTGTTTTGTTTTTTATACTTCTTTTATTACAATAACATGTTATCATCTAACCCCTTCTCCTCCTTCCCAACAGCCTTTCCTAGTTACTCCCTGGAACACCTTCCATACATATGCCTGTTTATTCTTTGAATATATCTCTGAGATAGGCTAATTCTTCTCTCAGCAATCCCTAGTCAAAATAGCTCCTAAGGAATTGACCCCAAAATATATATCTACATTACAGTTTCTAAATCTGTAACTCAGGGCAGAAAGATTGTAAGGTTCAAAATACCAGGAACTCAGTTGTAAATCTGTCTGTCCTAGAAGTGGTTTTATAAATAAGACTGGAACAAAACAGTATCAATATACATGCTAATGCGAAGGAGAAATTTGTCCTAGATCTTAGGATTAGACAAAGAACTACAAGAAACTCTTATTGATTTTCATTTTTTCCCTTTTTTATTAGATATTTTCTTTATATACATTTCAAATGCTATCCCAAAAGTTCCCTATACTCTCCCCACTGCCCTGCTCACCTACCCACCCACTCACACTTCTTGGCCCTGGCATTTCCCTGTACTAGGGCATATAAATTTTGCAAGACCTAAGGGCCTCTCTTCCCAGTGATGACCGATTAGGACATCTTCTGCTACATATGCAGCTAGAGATATGAGCTCTGGGGGGTAATGAGCTATCTAAAAGTGAGAGAGGAGTTTTGGAATAACCCACAGAGATTTTACCACAATCCAGATTACCGCTCACATCCATTAGCATTTTTAAATTAAATTAGGAACACCAATATTCCATGCATGTTTTCACAATTGATATCTCTTGGTGCATTACTTCCTTTAGTGTTCTTTATCTCTTCTTACTCATTTTAGCTTGAGATCTTCTTTGCCTTATACTAGAATAGCTTTTTATCTATTCTTTTGAAAAATAGGCTCTTTTTATTACGTATTTTCCTCAATTACATTTCCAATGCTGTCCCAAAAGTCCCCCATATCCCGCCCCCACTTCCCTACCCACCCATTCCCATTCCCCTGGCCCTGGCATTCCCCTGTACTGGGGCATATAAAGTTTGCAAGTCCAATGGGCCTCTCTTTCCAGTGATGGCCGACTAGGCCATCTTTCGATACATATGCAGCTAGAGACAAGAGCTCCGGGGTACTGGTTAGTTCATATTGTTGTTCCACCTATAGGGTTGCAGCCCCTTCAGCTCCTTGGGTACTTTCTCTAGCTCCTCCATTGGGAGCCCTGTGATCCATCCAATAGTTGACTGTGAGCATCCACTTCTGTGTTTGCTAGGCCCCGGCATATTCTCACAAGAGACAACTATATCTGGGTCCTTTCAGCAAAATCTTGCTAGTGTATGCAATGGTGTCAGCGTTTGGAAGGTGATTATGGGATGGATCCCTGGATATGGCAGTCTCTAAATGGTCCATCCTTTCATCACAGCTCCAAACTTTGTCTCTGTAACTCCTTCCATGGGTGTTTTGTTCCCAATTTTAAGAAGGGGCATAGTGTCCACACTTTGGTCTTCATTCTTCTTGAGTTTCATGCGTTTAGCAAATTGTATCTTATACCTTGGGTATCCTAAGTTTTGGGCTAATATCCACTTATCAGTGAATACATATTGTGTGAGTTCCTTTGTGATTGTGTTACCTCACTCAAGATGATGCCCTCCAGGTCCATCCATTTGGCTAGGAATTTCATAAATTCATTCTTTTTAATAGCTGAGTAGTACTCCATTGTGTAAATGTACCATATTTTCTGTATCCATTCCTCTGTTGAGGGGCATCTGGGTTCTTTCCAGCTTCTGGCTATTATAAATAAGGCTGCTATGAACATAGTGGAGCATGTGTCCTTCTCACCGGTTGGGACATCTTCTGGATATATGCCCAGGAGAGGTATTGCTGGATCCTCCGGTAGTACTATGTCCAATTTTCTGAGGAACCGCCAGACTGATTTCCAGAGTTGTTGTACAAGCTTGCAATCCCAACAACAATGGAGGAGTGTTCCTCTTCTGCACATCCTTGCCAGCATCTGCTGTCACCTGAATTTTTGATCTTAGCCATTCTGACTGGTGTGAGGTGGAATCTCAGGGTTGTTTTGATTTGCATTTCACTGATGATTAAGGATGTTGAACATAAGAAATGAACCCACACACCTATGGTCACTTGATCTTCGACAAGGGAGCTAAAACCATCCAGTGGAAGAAAGACAGCATTTTCAACAAATGGTGCTGGCACAACTGGTTGTTATCATGTAGAAGAATGCAAATCGATCCATTCCTATCTCCCTGTACTAAGGTCAAATCTAAGTGGATCAAGGAACTTCACATAAAACCAGAGACACTGAAACTTATAGAGGAGAAAGTGGGGAAAAGCCTTGAAGATATGGGCACAGGGGAAAAATTCTTGAATAGAACAGCAATGTCTTGTGCTGTAAGATCAAGAATTGACAAATGGGACCTCATGAAACTGCAAAGCTTCTGCAAGGCAAAAGACACCATCAATAAGACAAAAAAACCACCAACAGATTGGGAAAGGATCTTTACCTATCCTAAATCAGATAAGGGACTAATATCCAATATATATAAAGAACTCAAGAAGGTGGACTCCAGAAAATCAAATAACCCCATTAAAAAATGGGGCTCAGAACTGAACAAAGAATTCTCACCTGAGGAATACTGAATGGCAGAGAATCACCTGAAAAATAGGCTTTTACCTGTTGATTCTCATGTTGTGATTATCTTTAACAGGAAAGTGTGCTTTTTCAAGATAGAAAAGCATTGAATATAGGTTATTTTAATTTGATTCTTTGTTTTTTTAGTATTACTGGTTTCCAGTGTTAAACTACATACATTTCTTCCAAGTTCTACTTTCTCTATCTAGTTCCTCCTAAATTTTTTAATTTCCTATTCTGTTGCTGTTGAGACTCTCTTTCTCTTTTGCATCTAGTCTGCACTAGATGTTTAGTGTGAGTAGTATTCAATAGTGCTGGTATAGTATGGTATTATGTCTTTTGGAAATATTCAGGTTTTCCTGTATTAAAAAGGATATTTTGCTGAGTATAACAATCTTTTTTAGCAATTAATTACTTTGCGGGCTAGGAATATACCATCTCATGCCTTCTCGTGCTTTATAATTGCTGATGAGAAATCTGAAATTATTGTGACATATTTGTCTTTGTAGATATGTTCTGTATTCCATTATAGTTTTTACTCATGTATCTTTGCTTTGTGTTTTTGACATCTTGATTAAAACAGGCCATGTCTTCTTGGTTCATCTCTGTTATGTCTATTTGGGATTCTAAATATCTCTTGTGTTTGGCCATACATCCTTTCTCTAGTAGTAAAGAAATTTTCACTATGATTTCAGGGAATAGATTATCTATGATGTTAGTTGCTATATCAGTTCCATTTTGGTCAGTGAGTCTAGGGCCTTATCTCAAGACCATTAATCCTACTCTCTACTGTATTTTTAATTATATAAGAATTTTATTCCCAAAACTGTGTTAGTGGTCAATTTCCTTCCTGATTATTTTGTGTGTTGCTAAAATTTCCATCAATACTGCTGATTATTTTTATATAGCTTTCTGATATTTTCTCTATGTTGCAAATTTTTCCTCCATTTCCTTGATTGAATTTCTTTATATCTTTTTGAATAGCACTTCAGTAGTAAATATTTGAAATCTTTCTTGTACCTGATATGGTAATGCCAAACTCATTACTTGAGTTATTATGTTTTTTGTTGTTGAGCATTGGTTTCTGTGTGTGTGACATGGTCATTGATTAGCTTGTATGTCTTTTCAGTTTGTTCTTCTTCTTTTGGATTTGTTTTACGATATTTTAATTTATAGGCATACTTATTAAGTGGCCAACACAAGCATGACCCATTAAGGAAAAAGCAATTGGCTAAAATAGTACAAGTATGAAACCATTCAAGACAAAGGAAAAAACTGAAATAAATCCAAAGAAGAGTAATATGGAGTGAAGTAAAAAAAAAAAAAAACAGAGCAAGATATTAAAAATGTACTTACAAGGAAACAAGATATCAAATAAGGAGAAAGTTTAAGACAGAATTAAATAAATTTAAGAAAGGGGAAATAAAAGCTTAGATATTTTTGTTAAAATGATATAATCAAAATAGTCTGAAAAGAATAGGATAAAGAAAATCACCAAGAGGAGGCAAAAAAAGCAGGTTAAAAATAGAGAAAGAGAAAAGAGTGATGAAAATATGTATTAACAAACTGAGATGGTTCGCCAGTGGATAAAGCTAATTTTTAAAAAAATAATTTAAAGTAAAATGTTTGCTAAAAGTATAGTAATTAAAGTGAGGAATCCCAAAAGACAGAAAAGTGAAAAGAGATAATCGGCTGCAGTAGTTCCATTTGCTCTACCCCTGACCTTGGCAGGCTGCAGCAGCTCAGTCCTACCCTTGACCTTGACCGGAACAGGTGAGCAATAGCCACTTATGGAAACAGACATTTGTTTCTGTCATTTTTCATCACTCTCATTGCCAAGTGTGTATTTCATTTCCATTCACTTATGAAGGGACTCTGCTATTACTCATGAAGTAACCAGATCATCAAAAACACTTCCTAAAATCTCCTTTTCCAGGTAATTGACTCAGTGAACAATAATTAAATGTCAGGAAATGAATCCTACATGGTCTGCCATTATTTCACAGTGTTGTTGTGAATAAGGAAAGTAATTTCAAAAAGAAACAGGCTAGTAAAGCTTCTAGAATTTATCTATGGTATCTCTGGAAGGTGGCTGTATTATTTACTAGAAATTCATCACTTATACCCATCCTTATCCAGGGTCTAGTGGGATTAGTCCATCTGATCCTCCCCTCTACACATCCTCCTCAGCCTCCTATTCTAGCTCAGGTCCTGCATCCATCCCTCCACTACTCTGGCCATACTGCCTGCACCACAGCAAACCAGCCCTGTCTGCCTCTCCCATGCCACATCCAAACTCTTCATCCAGCTAGATCTGCCCCATCCTTCTCTGTCCAGATCTCATTACAAAAATGGAAAAAAAAAAACAGTTTGAAAGATCAAGCTAGTATATTGTCTCACCTACCAAAAACCTACCAATCCTTTATCAATCTAGCCAGTGTTAATTACCTAGATGAACCTCGGGATGCTAAACTTAAATCATAAAAGTCTCAAATAATTCCAGATGTTTAAAAAAAGACACAAAGAAATATCTCAATGAACATAAAAAAGAAAGAACTAAAAAAAATGATAAATATTTGAATGACATTCAAGAACACAAAAGCAAGGCTAATGAAAATAGGAAAGGCAATTCAAGATTTGAAAACAGAATTCAATAAATAGATACAAACTTTGAAGAGGACTCAAGCTGAATAGAATACAAAATTGAAAAATCCAATAACACAACTAGAAAACTCAAATAAAAGTTGAATTAATTGAGTAGGACTTAGAACTTTGAGGAGGATTCAAAATAAGGCAAAATAAGCAAAGAATATGAAAAAGTTTTAAAATGGGTAAGGAGCATTCAGGAGATGTAGAATGCCATGAAAAGATCAAACTTTCTAATTATAAGAATGTATGAGGGAGAAAAATTCCAGGTCAATGGCATAGACCATTTTCTCAAAAAGATCACAGAAGAAAACTTCCTGAGAATAAGAATGGGTGAACCCATTTAAATACAAGAAACACATAGAATAGTAAATAGACAAGGTTAAAAAACAACAAATCATTGCATATCATAGTTCAAAAACTAAGCATACAGAGCAAATCAACTGTTTTTAATGTTGCAAGAGAAATAAAGAAGTGAATTATAAACCCCATTACAAAAGATAACCCGTCAGAAGAACAGCTAAATTCTCTGAAACTTTGAAATCTATAAGGACCAGAACAATGCATTCCAGGTTCTAAAAGAGGAGTAAGGTAGAGGAAGGAAGGAAGGAAGGAAGGAAGGAAGGAAGGAAGGGAGGGAGGGAGGGAGGGAGGGAGGGAGGGAAAGAGAGAGAGAGAGAGAGAGAGAGAGAGAGAGAGAGAGAGAGAGAGAGAGAGAGAGGAAGGAAGGAAGACGAAAGAAAGAAAGAAAGAAAGAAAGAAAGAAAGAAAGAAAGAAAGAAAGAAAGAAAGAAAGACAGACAGACAGACAGACAGACAGAAAGGAGAAAGTAAAGAAAGGTCAGGAGATAAGTAAAATAACAATAACTATTTCTTAAAGAATCATGAGGAACCATACTATTAACAGTCTACTTAAAAATACATATATGTTGGGCTAGAGAGATGGCTCAACAGTTAAAATCACTGACTGCTCTTCCAGAAGTTTGGAGTTGAATTTCTAGCAGCCACATGGTGGCTCACAACCATCTACAAATGGGATCTGATGATCTCTTCTGGTATGTCGGAAGAGAGTGGTAGTGTACTCATACACATAAAGTTAATCACACAATAAATAAAATACATGTAAGTATATATATATATATATATATATATATATATATATATATATATAAAATAAAAATAGGTTCCAATCTGAGCTTACAATCCTTAACTCACAGACAAACAAAAACCCCAACACCACCAGGAATGAGAAGAACCTTTTGAGTTGGTTGATACAAATGTCCAAGAAATTCCTATCAAACATTATATAGGCTATTGATATTACTTTTGGTTGAGCCCCAGAGCTAAGTTCCTATTCCTGAAAGACACCACACACTTAAAAGATAAGGCCTGCAAAACGTCAATTTGACCTCATCTGAAAGCATATTTTCTGGGAACGGGCTCTCATGGTACCTGAAAAGATGCCATGCAGGCTTCCAGAAAGGAGAAAGGGGGGCGGGGGAAACAACCAATAATCCTAACAAGGTATAAAGTTCATGAACCAAAACAACCATCAGCATGGCATGATCCCATAAGGCTACAAACCTTGGCAGTAATTAACAGCTCTCTATATTTAAGCTCTGCTCCATGAGAGGAGAAACTTGCTTAGTACCGCGACTTTGCCAGTTCCCTGGGGTTGGTAGAGTTATGGAGCTTAGATCCTTACCTGCAACTACCACTTTATGAAACCAATGTAATTCCTAACTATATTCTAAACATCCTTATACCCTCAGATAAGTATAGTTATCACATACTGTTAACTATACTTCTTTATGCAAATAATACCATTATAGAAACTACCACCAATCAAAATGCAGAGTTCTGGAGCCCAGTCCTGACTGATATATCTGTTGTACAGATATGGCACATAAGACTCAGGAATCCGGGATGGTTTTCTTGATTGTTTGCTTGCTTTCTGTATTGACAGTGATCCAGTTTACTAGAACAGTTTTGACCGCTCAGCTGAAGATCAGACTCATAAGAGCAGAGGTCTTTGGCTTGAGTTGTTTAGATTAATACAACACCTTCAGAATACACCAGCTGTTCATTACTAAGTTTTCACCTTTCAAGACAGTTTGGGAAGGGACAATCACATTAAAAAGAATTTTCTGAAGGAAACAGACATATAGTCTGATCAATATAGGAAAGGCCAGATTGTTCACATGTATAAAAAGCAGTCTAATTTTTTTTAAATTTTATTTTATTTTTAATTTAATTTTTACATTCCAAACAAAAAGCAAACAATCAAGCAAACCATCCAGCATTCAAAAAATATTTGTGAAGTTGTTCTTGTCCAGACAAAGGGGTCATTTCCCTTGTATCTTGCCTGTGGCTCCTATAAGGACAGCAAAATTGATTCTAGGAAGTAAAAATACTTGTACATCAAAGTCTACTCTAAGATTCCTGTACCTCTCCAAACCCCTCCATTTCCTCTGCTATGATAACTAGCCCCCGCCCCCACTCTCTCTTTATGAATGCAAAGTTCCTCCTACTCAAATAATCTTCATTTTTCTCTCCTGATATTCTTCCTTCTCTATTACCCAGCCTTGGCCATACCAAATCTGTTTCCATTTTTCTCTGTACTCTGAAATCTTCCAGATGCCTCTTATCATGTTTCCTCTCTTATCCATAATGAAATTCTTCCCTGTAATAAAAGCATGGTTAATCTGCTGTTGGTTTCTTTACTGTAACCTGCTCATATAAATGAAATATTTATCATATATGTTTACTTTAAGGGGATACAATTCTGCCCAAAATATACTATATCTCTCAAAAACTGTGTACAGAGACAACATACCTTTTATTCAGAAAGCATTTAGGATCCCTGTGAATCAAAGTGTCAAAGAGATACAGCAGCCAACAGTGGTCTTCACCACTTCAAATATTAATTTAAAGATATGCTAAAAAATGATATCAACTCAATTTTAAAAAAAGACTCAGGAATCACTGCAGAAGAAGAAAAGGAATGACTGTAAGAACTAGAGAACCAGGATGTGTGATGTGAAGTTGTGTCTTTTAGAAATATCAGAGAAACTACAGTCATGAATAACATGGCTGTATAACACATGACCTGAACAAGGACGATATCAATAGACATGGTAACATGGACATGGGAAAGCCCAAGAAGCCTCAACCCTAGACTAAGTGCTACAAGCAATGAAGAGAAGGTAAGATTGAAAGAAATAATCTTCCCTAGTGGAGAGCACACCAAATACTTTCTCTAATACTAAATGCTTATTCCTGAAAACATTTCCATACAGGCAATATTTTATGGAATGAGAATGTTAATAATTTTTGTATTTGGGAATACACATACAAGACATTCATAAAAACAGAAAAAGAGGCTGAATTTGAAAGAAAACACTCTGAGGAGTATATGGAAGGACTTGGAGCCAAGGAAGAGAAGGGGAAATTGTATATTTATAGTATAATCTCAAATAATAAAAACAAGTTAAATCAGACACATTAAATAAAAATAGAATATTTATTTTTTTCTGGTTTTAAAGTTTCTCTTCTTGGTAACTGCATTTTCTCAGCAATATGTTAGATTCTTGACAGCACTAATCCTCTTTTGAGTTCTTCCCTCTGTTTATATTATTCATAAAATATCCAGAACAGAATGTAGTCCAGTACATGTGAAATGAATGGCTAGGACATACAAAGTTAAAGATTATATCTAGCAGGTGTAGGTATCAGCAAGTTCTGGCACTGAGAACTGTGATAAGAGTATAGGTTTGAGGCCAGATTGGGCTATATAATAGAGGCTGTCTCAAAAAATATACAAACCCATTCGGTTATTATCTGAAGACAAAGAAGAGGAGGGTAAGTCTTCTCACCATGCAACCTCTTAGGACAGTAGTAGATAACTCTATTTGACATGAGAAGGTCTTTGGCTGTACCAGACATCAGGTATTTCCTTTCTTCAAGACTTGAATTAAGCTTCTATATCTTAAAGTTTTCAGTATAAAGTGCAAGAGATGAGAGATTATCTTTCTCCTTGGCTTTTCTAAAGTGGATAGTTGAAAGAAGTGAATGTGTTTACCCTACATGAAAAGAAGAAGAAAGTTCTCTATAATATTTCACTGAGATGACCATGCTCAAGAGGTACCAAACCCTTCTCCAGGATCATCTGCCCTCCTTAGCTATATCTGAATATATTCTGTATTCTGATGAGGTCCCAGTGTAAAGATCCAGTATGTATATGAATATAACTACATATCCACCTGTAAAAAATTATTGAGCAATTCTCTAAATTATCCCAGATTACGCAAAACACAGAAGACATTGCCTGCATAGGAGCCAGTGACTTGGAAGAGCTGTTTCCTCATGCATGGATCTGAATGAGTGTACTATGTTGTCTGGTTTACCAGATGACTCCATGGAAGCTTCTCTTTGTCCTATGCATTGAAAAGCACAATATAGCCATATATTCAGATAGGTTCTGAACATCTGCTTAAATATCAGACCTGCTATATGCTAAATATTCATATTTATATGTTAAATCACGAGACAAGTATGCTAGTTAAAGGGAATGAATTTCTGAACAGAATTGAGGACTACAAATGAGGAGATTAGTCATTTCTTTGTCAGTAGATACACCATTGAGTTCAGCGGATTATTCATCAAATTCCTTAGTCTGGCATGCAATTTTGCCTTTAAGATAAGCTGGCATTCTTTGGCTTGATGAATGAGTGTTTCTACATACTTCAGAGGTGATTTTGTTCTTCAGCAAGAGTTATCTGAGAATTTATTCTAAGGAAGCCACACACTATGAAGAGAAGTTCAGGCATGAACCTTTATTAGGCTAGTGTTTGGGTTAGAGTTCTGTAACTTACTGATTGTGTGAGCTTGGGGAATTTAGTAAATATCTCTAAATCTATTTCCCATCCATAAAGTAGTAATATTAATACAGAGATTAGGAATTTTTTAGAGGTTATTGCAATATAACATAAATAGGATTCCTAGTCCTATTCCTGAGAAGTGGTATATTTACTTCCATGTATTAATACTGGTGGAAATGGTCTGAACTTAGTGAAGTTTAGACTAACATAAATACTTCAACCTAACATTGGATTATATGCTGTCCCATATGCCACTCTTCAGTTTTCTGTTATGTATACATCAAAAAACCCTGGGGAGGATGACCTAATGATTACTCATTAGAACTGTGAGTTACACTGAACTCCTGGTGTACTGGTTTCTTCCTTCACCACACCTCCATTAGTTTTCATAGGGAAACCTTGTAATCAGACTTACATCTCTATCTCTATGGGCATATTACTTAATGTTATTTAGGACTTCCCGTGCCTAATCTGGAATCTTCCCTCAAGACACCTATCTGTGAAAGGCTTAGTCTGAATTTGGTACTACAGAGAGAAGGTAGACTATTCAAGACATGGGTCTCAGTGGGATGTCTTCTGGTCACTGAGAGAAAGCCCATGGAAACAGAAGGACACTGTTCTTCCTCTGGTACCCTTCCAATCTTTGACTGGGAAGTAAATACATGCTTCATCTTCATTTCTTCACATGGTATGATGCCTCAAATGTAGTTCCCAAAGCAACAGAATCAATCTACTGATATCCAGGGGTATGTGCTCTAAAATAATGAATACATCATACACATGTACATATATAATATACAGATATGTACATAGTCCCCAATTGTCTGGTATAACCACAGGCTTTCGTGTCAAATACAGCTACCCATAGACACCACAAGGTCAGTCCATCCTCCAGAATGAAAATATTAAGATGTTTTCAAATAGTTCCTTATCAGGACTGCTATAATGTTGATTTTATACGCTTTCTTGGCAGCAATGTCAGATTTGATGTGTTTATGATGTGTTTTTACCTCCTTGCTAGATCTGATTTGGACAAAGGAGTTAGTTCTAATCAGTTTACATATTAGAGTTTAGCATCATCCTGGAACTACCTAGGGGCCCATTGGTATTATAGGTACCATAAAATGCCAGTCATTAAGCACGATAAATCCACACAAACACTTATGCAGTATGAAGTTGTAACTTGGGGAGTCTCTGAAAGAATCCAAGGTAATTCAAGCCATGCAATATTCCATTAATGGTGACTGGGCTAGTCTCAGCAATACAGAGTGCTCTGTTCATTCTTACCCCAGCTATCCTTCTACAATGCTCTGCTTTGACAGGAAAAAACCAATTAAAGTCACTGTTTTGGAACTTAGTTCAGCATCTTTACTGTTTCTTCTTGTCTCCTCTCTCTAGTCAATCTGTCGTTAGCACAAACTACACAATACCCTGGCTCCAGTTGTTCAGAGCAATAGAGGGGGTTTGCCGAAGAACTGTAGAAAATAATTTGTAGAAAAGATAGAGACCCCTCATGGAATGTGGGGGCATTGAAGTAGGACACAATGGCTTTAGAGGCTGCCTATGCTTTCTGGCATTTGAGGAGTACACATACCAGCCACCTTACCATCATCTCATAAGGGCCCGATCAATAGTGTCTGAGAAAGTAGCCATAGGAAAATGATGGGGTACTTATGAGATATTAAAAGAATACTTGAAACTCTCAATACATCCCAAAAGCCTTGGCCAAGGCAAATTGAAAGGAGTGTCTCACAGCTATATCAGGGCCCTTTCTCTCTCGGGTTTAATGGAGTAATATGTTTGACACAGACAGGAGAAGAGTTCTTATCAAGAAACTTGATACAAGTGAGAGGACATTAGGTGTGAACTCTCTTTACGTGGCTTAGCTCCTTAGAGCAGCAGAGTCATCACTGTGCTATGTGTGTTCTAAAAGGCAAATTGACTGGGTTGTACCTCAATGGTGGTGCATAGTCAACATGAACTGGATCCTAGGTTCAATTTCAAGTCTCAGCACCGCACACTAGAAAAAAAAAAAAAAACTAACTGTATCTTTAATGTATAAACAGACTGACAAATCTCACTTTCAATTTACTTCCAAATTTTATAGAAGTACACTCCAAAATGCATAGTCAAATTTGTTTCTATACATGTATATAGTTGTGTAATCATGACCTGAATGGAAACTTTCATTTCTAATATTTCTGGTGTTTTCTCCCATTTCATTCTACATGGGGATTCAACTTCCTGAGACATTAATAACTACGGTGGTAATGGAAGGAAACTACACAGATGACAGAGAACCTACACTTTGCTTTGGCTTTGTGTGTGTGTGTGTGTGTGTGTGTGTGTGTGTGTGTGTGTGTGTGCCACTTTTGATACTTCTTCTTGGAGAGTCTGAAGGCATTTACTCAATTATGTTTATAAAGGGGATGGGCATGGCTCCATTTGAACCTGTCAGCCAGATTTGCTGTTTGTCTTTTTTAAATTGCCTGTCTAGTGAATAAACTTCTTATATCAAGGATTCTACCAATGAGCCTTATACATTTGTTCAAGATGAATTCTTTGTAATTTTGGTGGATTGAGTTACTTCTATAACACATTGCCAGAATATTGACAATGCCAAATGGATAATAGCATCTCTTAAACTTTAACGATAACTTGAAGTTTTTCCCTTCTTTTCCTTGTAAGAGATCAATTTTCATGTGGAATCTAAATTATGAGTACTTACTACATTTTGAACTTGAGTACATAAATATTCAGGGTGTTTAATATATACCAACAAATGTATCCATCCATCATGCATCGATAACTTCCATTGACATGGTGACTTTTTGATCATGAACACCTTAAAATGTATAGAACAATTTATTAAATGATACTACAGAAAGAGGAATAGAAGACAGCTATAGAAAGAAAAACTTAAAAATTCATGCTTTCCCTGCTTCTGTTGAAAGTATATTCTTGTATTAAAATTTTAATATTAGGTGATTTAACCACATCTATTGTTTTCTCATCACCTGATAAAAGCAGACACATTAAAACATTGTTCATAATTCATTTCCTCTCTTACCTTCGCATTCCCCACACCTATACTCTAACCATCCAGACTGTGTTCATAAACAATGGCCTTCCTTTCTATACAAGGACTCTACAAGTTGTTTTTTGTTTTTTTTTTCTTCTCAATCTTAGTCAGTCGCTGCTTTCTTTGTACACTCCAATACGTATCATCTTTGCTGTTCTCCCCTACATTGAGTGTTTTTGGTCTTAGATGATCACTTTAGTTATAAACTGAGCTCTGTGTAATTCTTGATAAGTAAGACAATTATAACTTAAAACAAGAAGGAGAGTATAAAACGTCTGATTTGAGGAGGTAAAGAATGATCAGACTGGTAGATCAAAGTATATTTTTAGAATTTTTATTCTGTGCTCTCAGCTACTTCCTCTATCTGAGGACCACCCTCTTAACTCCAATAAAAGAATTTACTGCCTCATTGCTTCAGCATTTAACAAATATGTGTTATGCATGCTAATGGCTGGAACTATTCCACATGAAAAATGGTCCTTATTATAGAGTCTAGACCTAGTAAAGGGCTGATAGAGTCACAATGTAAATAAGAATATAGTTTTAAGTCATGAAAAATGTTACTAAAAAAAATTAAGTCTGAGAATAGAACAAGTGATTTCCAAGGAATGACATGAGCCAGTTCCCCCTGTGGTTAGGGAAAATACTTCTTAACAAGCAAGTCCTCCAAAATCCAGTCTTGAAATACCTGGGACAGGGAATTCTGAACAAAGAAGACAAAGTCATTAAAGTCGATTGTCTATGGGGTTATGTCTTCGAAGTTAGATGTCAAGTTGAAATGAGGGTAAAGTGGTTTTAGTTTCAGTTGACAACTTGACAGAATCTAGCATCACATGGAAGAAGATTGTTAGTAGTATCTTGATTGAGTTAGTGAAAGTAGGAAAGCCCACCCACTACAAGTGGTTTCATTCCTTGGCTGGGACCCTAGCCTGTATAAATTGAGAAAGGAAGCTAGGCAGAGTCAAAAGGACATACATCACTTTCTATTTTATAATTCTGTTTCCAATATAACCAGATGTTTTAACATGTCCATTGATTTTCAAAAAAATATGGGCTTTACCTTGAATTAGATATAGAAAAAGGCCTTTCTTTTTATGTGGCTTTGATTAGAGAATTTTATCACAGCAACAAGCAAAGAGTTTATTGGCATACAGAAGTGAACATAAGATCATATTATATCTAGAATACATTTTAAGGTAGAGCTAATAGTATCTGCTAATGGGCTTAGCAGTGTAAATGTAGCAGTAAAAGCAAGAAATGAAATTGCTTTATAAAAATTTAGCCTGAGTAATTAGATTGAAATAGGAGTAATGAATACAGAATACAAAGAAGAGAATATCAAAGTACTATATTTGTAGGAAGTTTAAAGGAGTAAGAGCTGGGAAACACAGAAGTACAACCATAAGCTTATCACAGAAGACACTGAGGGTCAGTCAGGGTTAGGCTAGAATAGCCAGGAGAGTATGTGTCAAGAGGCTGTGGAGAAATTTTTTCATGGAGAAATCTCAAACAGTACAAATAAGGTGATAATAGAATTCTAATCTAGCCAATGAATGTACCTGATTTGTGGCTCTCAGTCTCAAGTAGCTCAGAGGCACAATGAACAGACATGAAACTGAGGCAGCCTGGAAATATCACATTCATCACTATCTCTATTGCCTTGTAATTTCTTCCCCTCTTCCTCTAACCCAAAGTCTCAGTTATGTCCACATTTCTTAAAATACTATACAACAACGTAACTCAAGACTCCATACACCATGCCAGGTTAAGTACTTTGTCAATGAACTATATATACCTTTGACAGTTGCATGTATGAAAGGAGAAACTAGGAAACCTAAGAGTTGGATAGTTATAGAATATCTGGATATATAGTAGAACCTTGGCCACAAAAAAGAGAAAGAACATCAGTTCATGATGGTATGGGATAGGCAGAATGATGGATAGATTGAGATCCAATAGACACATGGCAGGGTATATAGACAAAATACAGTGAGAACATATGCAGATGCATACAAACATAAATCTATGTTGCACTAAAATGAGATTTCCCTGAGGCTTTCAACTTCCTAATATTGGACTTATGGAGAATTGTATTTATAATGTCTTACACAGTGTTTGGCGCACTATAGGCTCTGGATGCCTTTCAAATAGATTAATGGAGTTTTTGGCATGTCATTAACATGCTATTTTGGAGATGAAGGGCATCTTAGAGACTTTCTACCAGCACTTTTTTCTTTTAAGGTAATCGAAAACTGGTCTGAGAAAAATGACATAATCTCTCTAATATTGTCCAGCAATACAAAAAAAAAAACCCATAAATAAGAATAGACTCCAGAGATGTCTACGCTAATAAGTAGCTACTGAATGAATGTGGCAGGAGGGATTGCAAAAGGGCATTTTTAAGTTTTTTGGCATAAATTACATTTATTTGTTTGTTTGTTTGTTTGTTTATTTTGTATGTACATAGTGGCACTCATCTGGAGATCAGAGAAAAACTTTTGCAATTTGATTCTTTTATTCTACCATGGTTGAAGACAGAACCATAGTCCTCTGGCTTGACACAAAAAACTTCTACCTGATGAGCAATTTGCAGGCCTAAATTTAGATATTAGAAATGAGTATGCCTGATAGCTAGATCTGACTATCACAGCAAAGACTAGAACAATTTAAAATGTAAAAATCCTAGGAAAAGAGTCTGCTAGTGAAAAGGAAGGAAAAGGAATTCATATGCTATTTTTCACCATTAATTTTTCCCATAAGAACATATACATATGTACATACATATGGTCCTTGTCCTTGAAACATGTTACTTATGTGCTGTCAAATTACTGAATAATTTAGTTTAAGAATCTTTCTTTGAGAAGTAGGAAGACTGTTGAAAAATACTGATAAAGACCTAGTGTGATAGTCATGTAGAATAATGGTGTGGAATAACAGTTTGCAGTACACTGTCTAAGAAATGCTCAGTGTCACAATAAATGAGCAGAAACTAGCCAGTCATAAAAGGAAGACACCGGCACAGAACATGCTCTCAGGAACTTTGTTTCCAGGCTTGTTGCTCCTTTTAACTTCAGGTGTTTCATATGAAAAACAAATGTGTTGGGGTTGGAGAGATGGCTCAGAGGATAAGAGAACTGGCTGCTCTTCCAGAGGTCCTGAGTTCAATTCCCAGCACATGCTGGCTCATAACCATCTGCAATGGGATCTGATGCCCTCTTCTGGGCTGCAAGCATACATGCAGGCAGAACACTGTATAAATACATACATACATACATACATACATACATACATACATACATACATAAATCTATTTAAAATGAGAGAAAAACAAATTTGTTATGATCCTTAGGATTTTTGGTTTAAAAGGTTATGACTTTTTTCCTGGTTTTCATCACGAGTTGGGACTATATGTTTCCCCCCATGTTACATTTTAAAGGCATTTTCATTGTTGATGTTGATGTTTTGTGTTGTTGTGTGCTGCTGCTGTTTGTGCAGGTGTCACATCTTTCAGCTACCCCCACTTGGACTTCTCTCAGATCCCAGCAAGCCTCTATGCCTGGTTGATTCAGGTATGTCTTATTCCCAGCTCATCTGCCCCTGAGGATATCAGTCAAAACTTCAACAAATATATGGGCTGAAAACACTCTAAAGTGTTCTTCCTCCCTTAAGGTATGCATCTTAATGGAAACCCTTGAAAACCTAAAAGCCTTGAAAACCAAAAGAAATCAATGTTTAATGGTCGTGTTTGAAGCATTATGACAAGGGAGAAGATGCTAAAAAGAATTTCAGATCCCACCGAGCACAGACAACTCATCTTATGGATGAGCAATCTTAGAAGGGGCAAAGGCAATGGCAGGTTCCTCCTCATAACCCATGGTCCATAACTCAGACAGGAATGTAGATTGCTACAGACAGTAACTGGGTGTCCTGCATAAAATATCACACTATCTCCTCTCCAGTGAGAATGATCACCTGCCTCTCTACTCAGTGCTCATATCATACAACCACAGGACAAGCCTCAGCATCCCAGAATCTATGAGCAGGATATGTAGACATATCCTGAATGGACCTTTTACACGTTATAAGGAAAATGGTAACCATTATTAAACACTTAAGGGCCATATTATTATGGATGGGAAAGTATTGACTAGTTTTGTATCATTTTATTCCACCAAGAGGACAAATACTTATGAGAAACATCTTGCTTTGAATGAAAAATGTTATCTATTCTCAAATACTTTACATAATCCAACTTGCTCATATATTCAAGTATAAACATCATAGCTTAATCAAAAAGCTAAACTTTCCTGTCTCCACTAGAGACAGGAAATTTAAATTTTCATGAACCCAAAAGTCAATTAGTACTTTTTTGAACCTATAAAGAAAGTTACAGACTAGGCACAGATTAAGTTATCTACCCTAACATGTAACCTAACATGACTGTATGTTCTTCTGTATGTTCTTTCCTCAACATGTGCATGTGACCCCAAACTCTGTTCCTTTATTTGTCTCTCAATCCTGACTTAGCATAAAATTTTAGGAGTTCAGATATGATAGTCCAAACTTCCTTTAAATAGTGACTAGAGCTATACTTGTTGACTTTTATTATGTATATTTTTAATTTTTTTTTTTTTGCAAAGAACTAATTCCAAACAAAGTGGGTGGGAAAAGCAACAGTGAAAACCCAGAGAATGAATTGTCTATAATTATCAGCTCAAAAATGAGAGAGATTACACAGCAGTAGGATCTGGGAAATAGGAAAAGAGGGACAACGATCATATTCAGACCTACAGTAATTGCCAAAGAAAGATCAGAGACAAAGCAGACTAAGAGAGCTGATTTTTTACAAGAAATATTTGCATAAAAGGAACTAAAACTTGAAGAATATAAATGAAAATTTCTAACAAAGAGTGTTAGGAAATAAAAGATTATGACAACAGGAGAAGTCTGCAAAGAACAACAAATAAGTTACAGGCTATTAAATAACTGAGAGAACAAGATAAGAAAGAAGGCTCAGAAGAAGAAGATAAAGGAAAATCATCCAAAGCTCAGCCCACAGAGGAGTCAAGAAGACAGAGATAGAAAGGATAAAGGGGGCGAGTAAGTGACAGACATTAATATAAAACATGGAAGGCTCCTGAGCTATTCAGAGCATAAGGGTAGAGGGTGACAGAGTGAATGAAAGCGCATACTGCAGCTATGTGGGACTTTTTTTTTTTTTTAATTTGTGCTTAAAATGTATTGAGAAGGGATTCAATATCACTTTAAATAGCATTGTCAGGATGACAAAGGTATTTTTAAGGTTGTAATTAAAGGCATATTCAAGTACAAAGGCAGTTATTTGCAGTATTACAAAAGTCACTTCAGGGACCTTTGTGTCAGTATAAATATATAGAGAGTCAGCCCTGCCAATCTGTAAGAGTAATTTAGCTATATTATCTACCTACCCTAAGGAAGGAGTATGATATTTTCTAGTTCAGTATCAAGGCAAGAAGTTTTGAACTTTTATTCATATATATATATATATATATATATATATACATATATATATATGTGTGTGTGTGTGTGTATATATATATAAATTATATGTATGCACATTGTAACATATATATGGGTTATATGCACATATATACATATATGACATATATATTAATATATGTATGAAGAATTATAGTACATTTGAAGGAAAGGCATGGAGTCCTTAATGAACATATATGAGGGTTATGCATACATATATACATATATATGATGAATTACAGTACATTTGAAAGAATGGCATGGTGTTGTTGATATGAACAATGTAAATGGCTCCCTTGAGTACCCTTCCTCCAACTCCAGTTGTAAAATCTAAAGAGTTGTCTAGTCCACAGTGAGCAGGGTACCATGAGTTCTGTCTTTCTCTGTGCCCTTGAACTTTGAATGATGCTCATATCAGCATCTGTGCAAATTTCTCTGACAATTCCAGACAAAAGACTCTCTGTCCACTACTTGACTGTGAGCAGATGATCACCAGAACATGGTTTCCAGATTGATGGTCCTTCTTTCTCTTTACCTGAGTACTTAGCACTTAGAAAGGAACAAGGTTTTTATTATTTATTTTCAAATTCCATAACCCAGGGAGATCACAGCCACCAGAAGATATGACTTTCTTCATTTAACAAGGAACTTTCAGAGATAAAATTCTCTGCACAGAAGGTTTGTAAGGAACACATATTGGATGTTTAAATATAATGGACAAGGATTTATCTCTTGGTACCTTAATAGTGAAGTAAAGGAATTAACATGAAAATTTAATCACCTGTGGAGTTCTTGTTGAAACACAAAAGTCATATTCGATGGCAGTTATCCAGGGATTGTCAATCATCCTTGGTTCCCAGGGCTGTCAGTAGATTTTTAGAACATTCTTGGTTACAGAGAAACCCCTAACTGTTCACTTTATTAAGAGGGTTCATCCAAACACCTTAGTAGATATTTATGTCGTAAGATGTAAAACAAAATCTAAGGCCATTAAGCTCAGTACTAGGTATTGGGGTGTGCTCCCCTCCTGAGTGTAATGCAGCTTCCTAAGTGTTGTAATCAGTTTGCATAGCTGCCACGTTCTTTACCTACCCATATTAGTTCAAATGGTATATTTATCCCAATAACTATGCCAACCTAAGGTTCACAGAGATATGTGTAACTGAATGAATGCTAAGAAGGCCTGATGTGGAAACCTCAGCAGAATTTGAATCCATGGCTGGAAGTCCTTGCTTTTGTCTAAGAGAAATACTCACCTGTATTGGCAGTGACATAGAGAAAAAATTCAAATCCTCAGAACAAAATCAAATGTACTTTCCCTCCATATATTGTATTGTATTGCAATGCATTGCATTGTATTTAGGACATCATAATCAGATCATAGTAGCTGTCCTGTACATTTATACAAATAAATAGAGAACAAAATAATGTCCTCTCTTCCACATATTTTAATTTCCATAACCATCTCCTGACCTGCAGATTTGTCCCTATGTTGTAACTTTGCTTAATTCAGAGAAAAACCTTAAGTTTTGTTATAACCAGATCCAAGCCACATGCTATCTATTCATAATTTGTTGGCCTGCTTGCTTGCTTTATTTTGATGAAACTCCAAAGCAAAAAGCAACAAAGCATCTTGTAAAATAAGGGCCCACTTTAACTGCGTTTCTCTTCCTTAATCTAATGCATTTGTGTAATAGCTGAGCCCCATTGGCAAAATTTGCTTTGTCATACCTGCTTTGATCTTTGCAAAATCCTCATGCCACAAGCAAGGGGATCATTAGCATCTCCATTTTACATACCCTGCTTTTTTATAATAATGATAGAAATTAGGACATAAATTGATAAATCAAAAGATCTGATTGAATGCAAATTCCAGCCACATGACAAAAAAAAAAAAAAAAAAAAAAAGCAGCCCTCAAGTGAAGAGTAAGCACTGTCTACCCCTCCCCCATGAAGATGTATCCTAATTGGTGAAGAAACATATGCACATAAAAATTTAGTTATTATAGAGAGTCTGCCAGCACAGCCTTACAGAGCAGTTGAGAATGGAGTGGATCCTGGCAGTTGAGCACTGCTGATAATAAATACAAAGTGAATTCAACCAGAGTTGCCTGTGGCCACTCATTCGGGAAGCTTTACCAAGCTCAGCAGTAAGGTTGCCAGGGAAGATCAAGGACACTCAAGTTCACGAACCTGATTTATGTCTGGGATTGTTATAAGGCCTGACGTGACCATCATGAGCTTGTGCTTTTAGGTTTAGTTTTGATATCACAGTTCTAGTTAACAACAGTGCAGCACGCTGGACAGTGTTGCCTGCTACGTTATCTGACTTCTCAATATACTCGTGAAGTTCTGCCTCTAGTCAAACAGATGAAGCCTGCCAGGATTCTAAAACCATGTTCAGAATCATAATATAACACAAATAGAGAGAGATTTTATACTATAGATAATGGACAAATAGGCAAAGAAGATGATTAAAAGCTAAAATTCTGCCACAGATTTATTTCAGCCAAATATAAGATGAACTTCACACTTACAGTCTTAGATGAGTTAAAAGAAAGTTGGGCAGAGGCACTGTGTGACACAACCCGTTCCACTTCTCAGATGGAAGACATGTAGAGGAATTTTAATCCAGCAACATGGCTGTTCTGGCTGGAATACAGATTCACCTTTAATCCCTCTGGCTGGAACACAGCCACAGCTTTTGTACACACCTTTGATCCCAAACAAAGAGTCAAGAGATAGAAAGGCAGTTCAATGAGCGCAGTTCAGTTGAGTTCAGGCAGTGTAACAGAGTTCAGGTGAATTCAGTTCATGCAGTTCAGTGCAGGTCAGGAGAAGCCCGAACAAACCAGAGAACAAGAAGCAGACAGAAGATCAGAACAGATTGCCAGAGTTAATGTGAGGCAGAGCAGAGCAACTCCGTCAGAAGCCAAAGAAGCCAGTCAGTCAGCTTGGAGAGGAGTTCAATCCAGAGGAACTGAGTTTAACCAGCCAGCCAGAGTTCAAAAAGAGCTAGAAAGGGTGAGCTTATTCAACTATAAGCCTCCAAGAAGATAATTAGATCAGGTGACTAAAAGTTACTCTTTACAGCTTAGGGTGGGGTGATTAGACAGCAAGACCATCAGTCCCTCCATTAAGGAAGCAATACACTCACTGCAGTTGAGCCCTTATTTTCTCAACACATAACTACAACCAGTGTGGACACTAAATATGTCAAGCCTTATATTCTTTCTATTTTCACTCACTTTTCTTCTGTTATTTACCATATCTTGCCTGACCATATAACACACAACCACACCCTCAATTTTTAAATTTAAATCCTAAATATAACAAATCCCAACTTTTCCCTTTAACCATATGTCCTCAGATCTGATATTTGACATCGTCTGGCAATTTGTTTTAATAGGAATAAATTTAAACATACTTTCGTGTAAATCAGTGTTTATTACCTTCCTCGTGCTGTTACCCTTTAATATTGTTCCTCATGTTGTGGTGATCCCAACCATAAAATTATTTTCAATATCACATCATAACTGTTATTTTTGCTGCTGTTATGAGTTCCAATGTAAATAACTGAGTTTTCCTGTGGTCTTAGACCACTGCTGTGAAAGGCTCATTTGACCCCTGTTCCAACCACCAGATTCTAAATGAAGCCCTCTCTAAGAGACCCATATGTCCCAAATATTGCAAATAGGAAGTTATCTGACACATCTCTTTGTTGTAATTCGGGGGTTTTGAAGGCTCTGTCTTGGGTATACCTCAGGCTGTGCTAACTATTGCTTATCCTGTGATTCTTCCTTCCCTCCTTCTGCTCCTTATTACTCTCTTCCCTTCCTGCTTTCTTATTTCCTTCCTTTCCTGTCTTTCTCCGTTTCTCCACTTTCCCTTCCTTCTTCCCCCTCCTTTTCTAGTTCTCCTTTCCTTCCATCTTTCTTTCTTTCTCTTTCTTTCTCTTTCTTTCTTTCTTTCTTTCTTTCTTTCTTTCTTTCTTTCCTTCCATCTTTCCCTTCATTTCTTTCTTCTTCCTTCTCTCCCTCCCTTCCTTTCCTCCCTTCCTACATTTTACTTTCTTTCTTTCCTCTTTCTTAATACCTCTCCTTTCCTTTCTTCTGTACCTTATTGTTACCTTATTCTATCCATAATAGGTAATATCCAGTAGTAGTAGTAGTAGTAGGAGGAGGAGGAGGAGGAGGAGGAGGAGGAGAAGGAGAAGGAGAAGAAGAAGAAGAAGAAGAAGGAAGAAGAAGAAGAAGAAGAAGAAGAAGAAGAAGAAGAAGAAGAAGAAGAAGAAGAAGAAGAAGAAGAAGAAGAAGAAGAAGAAGAAGAAAAGTAATAGTGGTAGTGGTAGTGGTAGTGATAGTGGTAGTGGTAGTGGTAGTAGCAACAGTATTTTATGTGTGTATGGTACTGGCAGTTAAACCAGGGCTTTCCACAAGTAAGATAAGAACTCTTCTATTCAACTATACCCCTCGCCAAATTTATTATTACTTTGATGATAAAATATCTTAAATATGTATATATTTTACTCATATATTAATTTATATGTAGCTAATAATAATATCTGATATACAATTTTTCTTTGATTTTAATGACCTCAAATTAAAAGTAGACTTTTTTTTTCTATAATTCAAACATTAGTATTTTTTTTCCACAGCTCAAAGGAGATACTGCAAACTCATTTTCACAATTCACTACTCCACTTCCAGCTACACATTTACACCAGGTGCTTTCCATGCTTTGTCAGAAAACCGTAAGTAATACTGCTATATAAACAATGGTGTGTACTACAAAATTTCAATTACATTTCCAAACTCCACTGATATAGCCATACCAGGTATTATACGTCAAGTGCACTGTGTCTTCTTATGTCTAAATCTCATTGTCTGTGTTTGAATTTATTATAGTAACGTAGAGTGACAGTGCAGAAGCCAAATGTCTTGGAACAACAAAGTGAAGAATTTGATTCTAGGCTGTATGAAACAATACTTTATGATAAAGCATCTCAGAACTCCCCTAAAGCACTCAAGGGGAAGAGGGAGGCAAGGAGTGAAGTCACCACCAAACAATTAAGACAAGTTCACTCTCTGCCCAGATAAAGTAGGAAGTTGAATCACATTTATTTTCATATTTTCATCTGAATAATTAGGATCATAACAGGTCTATTGTTAATGATCAAATGTGCTAAACCATATGAAACTAATAGAAAGAAGCTGGACCATAGCACATCTTAATTAATGTGGGTTAATATTACATTGTCCATTACCCAGGAGGAAAAGAGAGAAGAGATGGAGCCACATGAACAAGCTAGTCTGACTTATCAGACTTATAATGCAAAACTTATAAAGCAAAAGAAGGAAAGTACATGGAATTCTTTTGAAGAATCACATTGTTTCCAAAATAGCAGGAAGGAAATATTGTTGTATAATTATTATAAAGTGGAATGGAAACTCAAAATAATCCACCAAAATGGAAGCTTTCAGGGTTATGGAGAAAAGATAAAGAGCAGGTCTGGAGATGATGTCGCTCAAGAGTGCTTTCTTAGCATCCACAAAGTTCTGAATTTGACCCTAAACATTGAACAAATGAAAAAAAATAAAAAGATAATTCTTAGAAAATATAAAAGAAGGAATTCCAGTCTTGTCCTGATGACTTCATGAAAATAATTGAAATCTTATGAACACTGGCTTTGTCTTCAGCTTTGAAAGAAAACCACCCATGAAATGAACAAACAGAAGTTCCAGCTGGGTAGGTGGATAAAAATAGGAAGAATGCTTTTAGGAAGGGATTTGAATAATAAAGGATGTGTAAGTTTAAGAGGAAAAATTCAGTATTCTCAAGGATCTTGATGTATAGACACCTCTGAGTTATAAATAGGGAATTATGGGAAATTTATAGAGATTGGGAGAAGGTACCACACACACTTTTCAAGAAATGAGAAAAGCTCAACTATTTAAATGGAGGATAGTTTGGTGTTTTTTCTGATACATGGTTTAAAAATAAATTATGAAAGGATATGTGTGCTCATGTAGAAAAACAGACTTGATTTAACGAGACATTATACCACATCTGCAGAAGTAGAGTACCTAGGAAAAGTGAAGAGGCCTGTTCCACTGTGCTGGAGATGCTGAAAGAGCACCTAGTGTGATAATATAGGCCTTGGAGAATTAAAAAAAAACACTTTCTATGCATTTTATGAATATAGAAAGAATATTTTGAGGGCTCCAGACACAAACTAATGATAGTTTGAGGTACTAATAGTATTAAACTGATCAGCATACAGTACATAAGTCTAAACTTATCTAAATTCACACCCTTTATTTCATAAATATGTTCAACTATTGTGTTAATTCAAACAGTTCTCTACAGTTGAAGAGCATGTAAATCATAACTACCCCAATTTTCTTATGACATAGTGTATGCATGTATTGATTAGCACACTGCACCTCATAACCACTTGTAATTAAAATGATTAATTACAGATAGAGTATTAGAATAGTGAGCATATTCAAATCAACACTGTCTGAAAAGGAATTTTTGTATGAAATTATAGTTGCCTTATTATTTAAATGAACATACTGTTTCTTTTTTTAATGGGGCACATGAAAGTGCCATGGTACACATAATGAAGTCAGAAGTTGGGTTTTCTCCATCCTCCATGTGAGGGCCAGGTATCAAACTTATTTGTTCAGAATTTTCAAGAAATGTCTTTATCAATTGCACCATCACAAAGGCTCCCAAGATTATTTTTTTAAATATAGTTACATATGACTTAAATAATAGAAATACATATTAATGGAAAATGGTGTTAAATTTCACTTCTTTTTTCATTGTAAGACTTCTTCATTAACAGTTTCATTCGAATATAATGTTAGAAGCTACACTGAAATTGTGAATGTGTTCACCAGGGCCAAGAAGTGGGAGTGGGTGGGGAAGGGTGTGGGGGACTTTTGGGATAGCATTGGAAATGTAAATGAAATAAATACCTAATTTAAAAAAAGATAAAAAATGTGACCTTTATAGAAAATAACAGTGTAATGTTTTAATGCTTTTCTGGAAAAAATATTTTTGTCTTGGAAAAATACTTTCTATCCATGAAGATTGAACAGTTTTCTTTGTTTAGAATTTCAACATTTTCAGTAATATTTCATAAGTCTTAGAGTATATTTTATTCTCTTTTTAATCTTATTCCTAAATATCTTACTCTTTTTAATAAAATTGTAAGTGAAAGTGTTTCCTTAGTGTAATTTTCAGATTGCCTATAGCATATTTATAGGCATACAGGTGTCTTCTATATACTGACATTGTATCATGTTGTCTTACTAAACTTATTTTTTCTAGTGGACTTTTCAGTGTATATTTTCTGAGATATTCACATACAAGCTTGTGCAATCTGATTTCAAAGATAAAGCATTCAATCTTTCATAATAATTTATGATATTATTATGGATTGTTCTTAAACACTTTTCTCAGATTGGTTCCTAATAACATGAATACTAATTTTAAATCATAAAATAGAGTAACATATTATTTAATTCATCTATTATTTCTTCTGTAATTATTTGTAATTATTTCCTAAGACTTAATTCAGTCTTGGTATCTTCTAGGGAATGCTCATAGTATCTCTACAGGACAGAGAAGTTTATTGTTTTTAAAATTTCAAGTACTTTCCTGTAACTACAAACAAAAAAAAAATTATGTCTCTGTCTGAACTACTAGCATAGTGACTGCCCTCAATAGAATGTCAATAAATTTCCTTGGATTTTTTAAATGGATAATAATCAATTGTTAAAAGAAATTTTCAGACACCAGACTCTCCTTGATTCCCAAAACATATTTCGTCCCAATTTCCATAGCATATTACCTGGGCCTCTAAAATACCTGTAAGATTAATATATTAAGAAAATGACTCAATGTTATTTATTTTTATTTTATGTATGTGGGAGTCTTTTTTCCATGTATATCTGTACATTGCATATATGTGTTGCCCATAAAGGCCAAAAAAGGTCATCAGATCCCCTGGAACTGGAGTTACAGATGATTGTTAATCACTATGTGGGTGTTGAGGATCCAACCTCGGTCCTCTGGAAGAGCAACCAGTACTCTTAAGTATTGAGCTACCTCTGTGCCTATAGAAACTATTTTATATATATATATATATGTATATATATTTATATATATATACACATATATGCCTATGGCCCTGCTCTGTTCTTTTTTTCTTTAGCTTTTTGTGATTCTAACAAAACTATAACATGTCTCCTTTTCTTTTCTTCCTTTCCAAACCCTGCCATATTTCCAGCCCTGCTCTCATTCAATATTCTGGGATCTTTTTTCCATTAATTATTAAGTTATTAAGGTATGCCTATGCATATATAGATGTTCCTACATATAAGCTGCTCAATTCATTTAATGTTACTTGTATGTATGCTTCAGGGCTGACTATTTGGGATTGGATAAGGAACTGGTATGCTCTTCCTTGAGGAAGACTACCTCTCCCACAGTCTTCACCAAACATCAAAGAGATTTCTCTTTGTGATAGACAAAAACCACTAGAGAAAATCACAACCAACAGAGAGTTGGAGAGCCTACTGTCAACTGATACATCTACAAAACACTCTCCTAGTAAGCTTGCATCACAAGCCAGTAAGCTCATGGAACACTTAAGAATGAGAGACAGATTGTAAAAACCAGAAGATCGGGAAGTTCAGTGTGATATTGAGTTTCCTAGGATTGTCTGAAGCTACACCTTTAAAGTCTCACCAACAGGGCAATCTAAACATGATCTGAACATGAATGACACTAATGGACATGTCAGTGTAGAAAGAGAAGAGGTCATATACCCTTAGCTTTTCACACGCACACGCATGCACACACACACGTACACATACACACCAAACCAACCAAAGAAACAAAATAAACTGTGGGTAGCTGGGAAAAGCTGGGAGAGGAACAGAAAATGACTCTATTTCTCCTGCTTAAGGCCTTGAGCCTGCTCCATCACAAGAGTTCCCAACTTCAACCAAAGGCAGCATAGTTCTCTTAGCCACTCAAAATGAAACTATAAACTCTACTCTAAATACTTTATTTTCTTAAGTGCCATCCTGTTAGTCTTATTTGATGACAGCTACAGCAACCTTACTTTACTGTGTCATCTTCACTTCTCACTCAAATCAATCTGGAGATTCCTCAGAAAATTGGAAATAGATCTACCTGAAGATCCAGCAATACCACTCTTGGGAATATACCCAAAAGATGCCCCATCATGCCATAGGGACAAGTGTTCCACTATGTTCATAGTAGCCTTGTTTGTGATATCCAGAAGCTGGAAACAACTCAGATATCTGATAACAGATTAATGGATACAGAAAATGTAGTTCATTTACACAATGAAATACTATTCAGCTATTAAGAACGAGGACTCCTGAGTTTTGCAGGCAAATGGAGTGAACTAGAAAATATCATCCTGAGTGAAGTAACTCAGACCCAAAAAGACATGCATGGTATGTACTCACTAGTAAGTGGATATTAGCCAAAAAACAAAAGTACAGAATACCCAAGATATAGTCCACTGAACTCAAAAAGGTCAACAAGCTGAAGGGCCCAAGTGAGGACACTTCAGGCCTCCCTGTCCCACTTGGGAGAGAGAAAAAAGCAATCACAAGGGGTGAGGGGGGGAGGGGGGAGGGACCTGGGAGGGAAAGTGGATGGGGGTGGAGGTGGGAAGGGGGAGGGAAGAGTAGAACCTGATCTGGTACTGGGTGAGGAAAATGACTGAAGCCCTGAGGGCCAGCAGAAAGAATGGAAACAGGAAACCTCAGGAGGTAGGAGGTTGGGGGACCCTCCAGGATGTACCAGAGACCTGGGAGGTGAGAGACTCTGAGGACTCAAAGGGAGGGACCTTAGATGAAATGCCCTGCAGTGGAGAGAGGGAACTTATAGAGCCCACCTCCAGCAGGAAGACAGGGCATCAAGTGAGGGATGGGGTTGCCATCCCAAGACAAAACTCTGACCCATAATTGTTCCTGTCTGAAGTACTGCAGGGGTGAAAATGGAGAGGAGCCTACAGAAAAGAAGGTCCAGAGACAGGCCCAAACTGGGATCCAGCTCAAGGGGAGGCCCCAAGGCCTGACACTATTACTGAGGCTATGGAGTGCTCACAAAAAGGGACCTATCATGACTGCCCTCTGAAAGATCCAACAAGCAACTGAAAGAGTCAGATGCAGATATCTGCACCCAACCAATGGACAGCAGCGGCTGACCCCTGTGATTGAATTAGAGAAAAGCTGGAAGAAGTGGAGGAGGAGGGCAACCCTGTAGGAGGATCAGCAGTCTCAATTAACCTGGACCCCTGGGATCTCTCAAACACCTGACAACCAACCAGGCAACATACACCAGCTGATATGATGCCCCCCCAACACAGCAGAAGACTGCCAGGTCTGGGTTAAGTCAGAGAAAATGCACCTAACCTTCAAGAAACTGGAGGCCCTAGGGAGTTTAGAGGTCTGTTGGGTGGGAGATGGGGGGTAGAGACATCCTTATGGAGACAGGGGTGTGGGGAGGAGGTACAGGATGTGGAACAGTAGGAGGATGGAGCAGTAGGTCAATAAAATTTGGAGTGTAAATAAATAAATAAATGGTTAAAAAAAAGAAATAATAAACATCCTCTGAATGTGTCCTCCTGGTGGCCCCCAACCTTCTGTTTGATATGGTAAACTCAGAGGTACCTTTGCCGAGTGTGTATTATAGCATGCCATTGCACTCCTGTAAATGCCCCAGCCCCTGATATTGTATTTAAATCTCAATTATTCACCGTTTCCCACTAAAAGCTATACAATATTATCTTCTTCATCTCTCTTCTGTGATTTTATCCTCTCTCTTCCCTTTGCTTACTACACTTCAGCTACATTTGTTCCCCCGGGACCTTCTGTTTCCTCTTCTTGAGGCACTTTTACCATGGACAATGCTCAGCTGGGTCTCTCTGAGTTTCGATGCCTCATCTTCAGACTGGTCTTCTATGACCCCTGAGTCTAAATAAGCCCATGGGTGAATTCCCATATCATTTCATTTTATTATATCCTTACCACTTAATGATTTCTCACTTATTCTTTCACATACACCTCTCATTAGACATTTACAATAAACCATCTCTTTAATGAAACAAACACATTTAGAACATCTTCATGATAACCTTGTTAGAGGGGAAAAAAACACAAAAGACATCCTGAATAGCTGAATAAATTAACCACCATCATTAATGTGTGTTAGGAGTCATTAAATGAGATTGTACAATGTGCAGTTTCTTCAACTGTACTCGAGGAGCAACGCATTTAGTCAATGCTAAGATACAGCAAATACAACTCTTATAAATGTGATTTACTATTCCACAAAGAGAGCTAGCAATCTAGAGAAGGTGAGTGGGAAGATTTTTTTAAAGCAATATCACACATATGCTTAGAATACATGATGTATCTACTTGGCAAAAGGCGTGATCATATCCACACTGAAATTGGGGTAGGTATTTCATTTGCAGAAAGACAAGGTAGAGAAGAAGTAGTTGATTTATTTAAGTAGGATAATGTAATTACACTAATTATTCAATAATAAATTAGCAGAAATCAAATTCTGTAATGAAGACCTCACTTTCTATTGGTATGGGAATCACAGGGTAGAAATTTATTGCATAATCTATAATAGAGACATAGAAAGTACATTTTCTAAAAGGTATACCAAGCTAATGTGGGCCCAAGAAGAGAACTGTCATTAACATCAGTATGAATCCCTCAAGCCACACAATAGAAATTTCAACTATAAAATAAATTCTCAACTATAAAATAAATTTCAACTAATAAATAAATTCTATATATATATGCCAATTTTACACAAACTAGAATCACTGGGAAGAGGGTACCACAGGTGATCAATTGACCCCATCAGTTTTGCCTATGGGCACATTTATGAGTTATTAAGTAGTCCTGTGGAATTTCCCAGATGATTCGAGGTAGTGCCGTCTCCTGTAGGAGGTCCTGAGTTTTATAGGAAAACAAGCTGAGCAAGTCATGGAGAACAAGCCAGTAAGCAGCAGTCCCCTATGGTTCCTGCCTCTGGTCCTGCTTGAGTGCCTGCCCTGACTTTCCTCAATTATCTTTTGCAAGCCTTCATTTATACATAATGGGATGGGATGGGAAGGGATGGGTAATTGTCATATTTTTTTTCTTTTTGAAACAGTGTCTCACTATCCAGTTGTTCTTGGCTCTGCTGGAATTCACTTTGTAGGTCATCTTGACCTAAAATTTGTGGCCTCTGGCTTCTGAGTGCTGAAAGTACTGGTGCCTGTATGTAACATGACACTTAGCATCAATACTTGTAAAGAGGCAGTCATCCCTAGATCTGGAATTAGACAGTCAATAATGGCCTTCAGCATTCTATATAGTTACAGTGACTCTATAAGTCACAACAGCACTCTGCCTGCCTATCAGAAATTACAGGGTTTTTTTTTTTTTTTGCTCAAATTAAAAAAAAAAAAACGTACATGATATAATATTATAAAGTAGAGTGTTATTACCATTAATTTATGAATTTTAGACAATAGCAGGACACAGTTAAGGAAGGCTTTTTGTACCCACTAACAGAAATGCTGCAGTGTACTTTTTTTTTAAAAGAGCTAGATGACTGAAAAAGTACAAAAGCAATTAAACTGGATAAGAGCTTCATTAGAGATCTGTTTAAGCCTGTTTCCCCCTTTACACTTTAGGAGCATTAATGGTCCAATATCAAAGACTGTGGGGACTTTCTACAGAGAGGACAATATGTTATCCCCAGATTGTAAACTTGAGATCCCTGTGCTCAAGTCTCAAGGGTACCTAATCACTCACTATTCCTCTGTGTTCCCAGTGGGGTATGTAGTAAGGAGGTCATGTCTGTCTCATGGCCTTGGGACTTTCCCCTTCCCCTCCCTGAAGCATTTCAGTGGCCTTATCTAAGGCAGGAAGGATCTACCAACAGCAGTCACAGCTGACGTGAGCATTTTTTTTTACAGTGTTTCAGAGAAAGGTGCTTCCTCTGCTCACAATGCTATCATTATCAGTCATCTCAGCAAAATCAGTACTGAGCCTCATTCCAGGGTGGCAGCAGCTGCACATAGCTGATATCCTCTTGATACGGATTTCTTGATGGTTAACCTAGAATAGAATGTATATTGCTTTGATTTAAAACGGTGAGCAGAAAAGCTTCTTATTTGAAGGATTAAAAGCAAAATCTGGTTTGGTTATAATTTCCTTGTGTTCCATTTGAACAGCAGGAGAGCATACTTAGTTTTCCTGTCATTTTACTTAGAGTAATGTGGACTTTGATATTAAACAAAAGAAGAGATTTACTCCCAATATGCAGCCTAGGCTATGGCCATGGGCCAGTGGCATGAAAGTTGGGCTTTGTTATATGAGATGCAGTTCTAGATATTTTTTCCTTGACTCAATGACTGCAGAAAAGTTCATTTACTGTAATCAATATGACTTTACATTATGCCTCAATCAAAAACTACTTTTCCATGGTCAATAACAATTAGACAGATGGACAGAAATGGCAGCATTAATGGTGCTGGAACTCAAAATTTATACCTGATGCTCATCTCAAAAGAAAATAGAAGTGAATGAGAGAAATAAGTAATTGCATCATATTGAATTTGCAACATTTCAAGGAGGTCACAAAATGGACCTTGGAAATAACAGATCGTGAAGCCAAGGTGAAAACTCTCTTTCATTCTTTTCATTCCCTGTGTTCTTCTTAATTGTATGAGTATTGGAAGAACCATAAAGGGCACAAATAGAATGCAAATTTCTAGTAGAAATTTTCAATGAAATAAAATAATGTCAATTTGGGAAAAGAGATATTGACAGCTGCCATTGAAGTTTCATCAGAAAACAAGTGTTTACTGTGAAAATATGAAAAAGAGGGGCCAGATAGAGCAGAAAGTCGGAGTCACAAGCAGACGTGAGCAGTGAGATAGGAATGAGCATCTATGTGAAGATGCAATTGATGTGTCAGCACAAACAACAGTGTTTATCTTGCTCAGCACTGTACATTAGCTCAGTTATACTCTTGTTTCCTGCCTCAAATGTTGGCAGCTTTTTAGCAAGCACTCTTATTTTTTATGCATTAAAAAAAATAAACATTGAATGGTTTTGGAAATTATTCCTGATAGAAAATTGCAATATGCTGTTAGACATAAAATGAGCGAGTTCCATAAGCAAAGGGGCAAGGCTGACAGAGGAAGCCACTGGAGCAGCAGTGGTGGGAGTGGCTGTCTGTTGCAGAAAGATGACAGACTGAGGACCTAACTAGGACAAGAAAAGTCAGTTGGTCAAAGCTGGTGTGAGATTCTAGTAACATTATGGGAGCAAATGTAAAATGCATATTGTCAATAAAGTCCTAGAATTAAGACGTATAAGATCAGCCATCCAGAGACTGCCCCACCTGGGGATTCATCTCATATTTAACCACCAAACCAGTTCCCTATTGTGGATGTCAGGAAGTACTTGCTGACAGAAGTCTGATATGGCTGTCTCCTGAGAGGCTCTGCCAGAGCCTACCAAATACAGAAGCAGACACTGGCAGCCAACCATTGGACTGAGCAAGGGGTCCCAATTGGAGGAGTTGGAGAAGGGACTGAAGGAGCTGAAGGGGTTTGCAGCCCCATGGAGTGAGCAACAGTGTCAACTGGCCAGTCCCCTCCCCACCCCCCCAACCCCCGAGCTCCCAGGGACTGGACCACCAACCAAATACACATGGAGTGACCCATGATGCTTTTCCCATGTGTGGCAGAGTGTGGCCTTGTTGGACATCAGTGGGAGAAGAGGCCTTTGGGCCCGAGGGTTTATAATGCTCCAGTGTAGGAGAATCTCTTGAAAGAAAGATGGAAGTGGGTATGTAGGTAGGGGAGCACCCTCATAGAGGCAGGGGGAGGGGTGATAGGATAAGGGGTTGCTGAAGAGGAGACGTGGAAAAGGGAACACATTTGAAAGGTAAGTAAAATATCCAAGAAAAAAAGAAAAAAAAGTATAAGATCCTTATAGGAGTAGAATAAAAGTAGAATCCTTAGAGAATGTAAAAATGACAGAAGGATACTGAAGCTGAGGCAGCATGAGCTAGCACCCTCTCTTACAGATATCAAGCCACCGATCAAAACTGTATTTTATCTAAGGACAAGTGATTTAGAAACCCTGTCCTCATAGTTTTTACCTTGAAAAACTAAAGAAGTTTTAAAGATTTGTTAGACTTCCACAAATGCTCACATAATACTCATAAATGTTTTTTGATTGTCCTATCAAGAAAAAAATTTACTCTTTTCAAAATCTGTCATCTTACCATCCCCTCCCCTCCATTACACTTACAGTGTTTTACGTGGATGCGGGGGATACCAACTCAGGTACCCACCAAGCTGTCTTGACAGCCTTGGGAGGATTTCATGCCAGATTATCTAAGTAGATCTCTCCTGGACAAATTTAGAGTAATTCAGAATCTCTCCAACCTCCCTTTGACATTATGATTGTAATAGCATGCTTAGTGTTGAGTACAGTAAGCTCAGCCTTCAGTGAGGAGTCCCAAGTTGGAAAGCCAATGACAGGAAACATTTATAAGTATGTAGAGAACTAGAAGGTCTCCCAATGAAAAAATTAATTTGAGGGCTGGAGAGATGGATCAGCAGTTAAGAGCACTGACTCCTCTTCCGAAGGTCCTGAGTTCAAATCCCAGCAACTGCATAGTGGCTCACAACCTTCCATGGTGAGATCTGAGGCCCTCTTCGAGTGTGTCTGGGGACAATTACAGTGTATTTACATATAAAAATAAATAAATCTTTTTTTAGAAAAGGAAAAAGAAAAATGAATTCGAAAGGGTTAAAAAAAAGTGACCATTGTTTGCAACAGGGAATGAAAAGGAAACACGAGCTAAGTGTCAACTGAAATTTCAAAATTAGACTAGTTATATACATAAAATGTCAGAGAAATTATTATCCATGACATGTACATCCACAGAGAGTAGGAATCGGAGAGAAATTTGCAAGAAAGTCAAGTGAGCAGGATGGTTTTAGACCATTGTGGATCGATGCACACAACAAAAGTACAGGGAAGGCAGGGGGATGTTGATTTTGAATCATTTTAAAAACCATGATTCATAAAGTTTATCTGCTTAAAGCCCGAGTGTAGAGAGCAGACTCTTGTTGTCTACAATAATATTCTTCTCGGTCCCAGTGTGGGAAGATAGATATTAGTACCTCAGGCAAGCTTGTTTCCTTTCCACTGTGCTATTTGCTTTCTACAGTGCTGCAGCTTTCATCAATGATCCTTTGTTACAAATGTTGCTGCATATACAATGCACACACATCTCCCTGAAAACAGGACAGGGTTGTCGTTGCTCTGTCTCCTTTCAACCATTCTGTACAAGTTACTTCTTATCTTCAGCTATATTGTG
The DNA here is from genome assembly GCF_978045245.1 of Mus caroli. Classification (NCBI taxonomy): domain Eukaryota; kingdom Metazoa; phylum Chordata; class Mammalia; order Rodentia; family Muridae; genus Mus; species Mus caroli. The sequence goes on from NW_028227265.1 coordinate 100,423,697, forward strand.
TCCCCTCCCTGTCCCTTAACAATGATGATGAGATCCAATTCATAAGTGTCCAGTTGAATGCTGGGCCATTTATATCATGTGAGGACTTCTTCAGGTATAGGAGGCATAGATGGGTTTACAGCACTTGTCACAGTTCACTGGAACTCTAAGATGAATCAACGACAAAGAGACATTTTAAATTGCCATTTTGATTTGAGTTTACTGCTACACTCCTCAGTTTCTCTAAGAGAGCAAACAATTAGTCCCTAACAGGAAAGGCTTTGCATCCTTTATGCAAACCAAAGGTGTCCTAATAATTACCTGACTGGCAACTTAAGTAGAAATGAGCTTGAACTACACACTTGAATAAGCAACACAAATAAACTGAATCTGAAACTGAGCTTGTAGGACTTATACTTTATTTGGCTTTATTTTGACATTTCTATTAATTCATGATCTGAACAAAAGTTGGTTCTCATCTTAACAAAACCACTGTGAGCAACACAGGATCTATACAGTTTCTAAAGCAAACACTTGTGACAAAATTAGAATGTCAAAATTTTCTGTAACACAGTATGTTTTTTCATTCTTTAATTGAATCATTTTAAGATGATAAAATACTGTGTACATTGTCTCTCAAATGGCCAATACATGATGAATGCTAACTAATGCCTGTTACATAATGATAAAAAGAATTTAGGCTAGCTGTGGTGGCACAAGTGTGTTTAGTCCCAACAGAGAATTAGGAGGCAGAGGCCTACAGATCTACAAGAAAACAAAGAAATATTATTTACAAAATATTTGCTTTTATTGACCAGATATCTCAATGTGTGAAAATGCTTGTAGCACAAACCTTATAACATTAGGTTAACCTTATTAGTCTGTGGTAGAACAAGAGAACCAACTCTCAAAAGTTGTCTTCTAACTCTTATATATACACACTAATAACAAACTAAATATTTTTAAAGGAACCAATAGTTTCTAGATACTGAGGAATAATTTTTTAAAATTCACTGGTACTTAGTGTTTATTTATTAGCTTTTTAAGAATGTGCTATATAACAAATGTCAAATAATTGGATTTATTTATGCTGTCCAAGAAAACCTGTTAAATTATCATTGGAATTCTCAGTTTTTGAAGAAGGAAGAGAAATCCAATTAAAATAAATAATCAGTTTAAGTTACATTTTAATAATGGTGAGAGTGGTAGAGAAATAAATATGTTCCCAGCCATTTTTATTTCTTCTATGGCTATATTGTATCCTCATCATAATAAAAATGATATGTTGGATTCCAAGCCAGGCCTACCAAAGAACCATTATGCCATATAAATAAATGATACTTACAGATCAGGACATAGAAAGGAGTGCATACTGGAGCTGAGTGGAACCTCTAATAATACATGAAGAATGTCCTTATGGAAAGATGAGGCAGAGGAACAAGGATAACTAGGTGGAGGCAGATGAGGTTATATTGTTTGTTAATGTTGATGTCTCCCAGGGATCATACACCATGCTAAAATCATCAATAGAGCAGAGGAGGTAGGAAGGACTACAAATGATCTTCAGTATAAAGCTTTCTAGGCTTTTAAATGTTCATCTTCACTCTCACATTTTCTTTGACATTCACCCTCTTCTTGCTATACTGCTGATATTTACTAGTCTTTAAGCATGTTGTACTGGCTGGTTTTTTGTGTCAACTTGACACAGCTGGACTTATCACAGAGAAAGGAGCTTCAGTTGAGGAAATGCCTCCATGAGATATAACTGTAAGGCATTTTCTCAATTAGTGATCAAGGGGGAAAGGCCCCTTGTGGGTGGGACCATCCCTGGGCTGGTAGTCTTGGGTTCTATAAAAGAGCAGGCTGAGCAAGCCAGGGGAGGCAAGCCAGTAAGGAACATCCCTCCATGGCCTCTGCATCAGCTCCTGCTCCCTGACCTGTTTGAGTTCCAGTCCTGACTTCCTTTGGTGATGAACAGCAGCATGGAAGTGTAAGCGGAATAAACCCTTTCCTCCCCAACTTGCTTCTTGGTCATCATGTTTGTGCAGGAAGAGAAACCCTGACTGAGACACATGTCCAGAAAGCTATTCAAAGTATTCTATTACGTTTTAACAACTAGTGAAAACAGGCATTTATATAATTTTTACTTCAATGATTAAAAACACCTCACACTCACGCAAATTCTAACTTGACAAAGACAATGAATGAAATAAGCTGTGATGTCAGGATTCATGCCTGACTGATCATGAAACCAGTTTCAAAACTGTCTTTTATTGCATTATCCTATTCTAGTAGTATGCCGATAAGATAAAGACAAATAAAACACACATCTAAAAGGAATAGCTAAGAAAAAATAACTCTATGTTCAGCTTTATAGAATAACACAGAGAGAAGAAAAATATTTGGTGACAAACTGTAATATTTTAGGTAAAATGTTATATAAAGTTATGTTTCAAAATTTAATTCTCAAATTATATCTTAGCTTTATTTTAAAGACAGAGCACTAAAGTTCAAAGACATTTTGATCACCTGAAGTTATACACAATATACTTAGTATTCAAGTTCAGAATATGTTATATCTTACTTTAAGTCTTATGTGATAGAAATTGAAAACAACTTAATCTTATTTTATATATCCACTTAGTCTCCATTAGTGTCCTTACTCTTATAATTGTTGATTGTTATGGTTTGTGTATAGAATATTCCCATAAGCTCAAGTACTGGTTGAGCCTTGGGCACCTAGTGAGATTTCTGGAAGTGGTTAGATCATGAGAACTCTATCGTTGTCATTCGGTAAGTCCTATAATGATTCATTACTTGATGGCAGTTATTGAAAGAGGCAGCAACTAGAACGTGTAGTCTGGTTAGAGGAAGGATGTTACTGAAGAAATGCTCTATAGGGGTATATCTTGTATCTGGCTCCTTCCTGGATTATCCAATGCTTCCTGAATGCCATAAGAAGTCTTTCTCTACAATAGCCATCTGATGTGACATTTCTGCCCTGTCCCAGACCTTCTTGTCACAGTGATGAAAGTGAAGCTAATATATTACGGTTTAGGAAGTTCTTGTATTTTTGCCTTGAGTGCTTTCTAAATTTCTATCAGGAAGAGTTGAGGAAGATTCCTATAAGATTGGAAGCTGTCTTGGTTAGGCATTTATGTTGCAATGAAGAGACACACCATGGTAACAGCAACTCTTAGAGAGGAAAGTATTTGATTTGGGTTTGCTTACACTTTCTGAGTTTTAGTCTATTATCAGCATTTCATGGAGGCACTCAAGCAGACATGGTGCAGGAGTGAAGCTAAGAGATCTACATCTGAATCCTTAGGAAGCAGGAAGAGAGAGTGACATTGGGTCTGGCTTGAGCTTCTGAAAACTCAAAGCCCAACAACCCCTTGACATCTTCTTCCAACAAAGCTACAGGTATTTCAACAAGGCCACTCTGCCAATAATGTCACTCCCTAACACCACAGAAGCTGGTCCTAAACAAAATTCCCAATGTGGAAGGCATGTCTGTGCAACCTTTGCCAAGTTACAGATGTTAGCATTCTTTTCTAAAAGGACAATGGAAGACTCAGTTGTTTGCCTATGAACATGTAAATAGGCAATTCTGGCTCTGAATTCTGTGTTTTTTCTTCTGGCATAATATCCTTTTCTTGGTAAATTAATGTTAGATCCATTTGCTCATAAAACATATTTGTATATCTCTTCTACAGCCATATAACTAGTGGTATTTTATATAGGAGGCAATTATTTTGAGACTGAGAGATAATCTATAAAGGAAGCAACCAATGAATGTAGCCATAAGTGTGGCTTAAATTGAACTCACATGAAAAATAAGCTTAAAAGAGTTTATTTCCATTGTACCAAGGCATTCCCATTGTTTCCTATGACTAAGTGGTGTCCTCCTCTGTGATGTTGCAATATTTTGAAAATATCTTTCCCATTTTAAGAGACTGTACCTTATGCTGGATCTCATGCCAAATTTAATAATACACCTTGAATTCACTTAAAAGACTACTATCCCAACATGTATTCTTCCTGTTTCCAGTGGATCCAGATGTAGATGTGCCTTTAAAAGAACAATATAGCAATCAACCTAACTTGTCTTGGATTTCCCAAGTAATCAGTTGTTATAACCTAAGTTTATATATTGTTTTAACCTTAAATTATCTACTCTTCCATGTCCTATACCCCAAATAACAACTGTGTATTATTTGATGAAAACAGCAAATGCAGAAGTTGAAAGAAACTTCATAAACTCTACCAAAGAGGCTGAAAACATGCATTTGAAGATAATTGGTTGCTGAAAAATGATGTTTTATCTGGGTCAGTTGGAATCAATTCCTTGTAAAATTCTGTTAAATATCTCTGTATTACTATGTCATTCCTTCTCCATAGGCTATTTTCTGTGCATTTCAGTAAACACAGAGTGAAGACCTTTGTTAATGGCAGACACACAGACAGAGACATCATTTACAGGCAGTCTCACAACAGACAAGCATCACTCACACAAAGACGTACACAGCTCTAACAACAAGCATACAGAGAGACACACAGAGTAGAAACAGACAAAGAAACAGGAACAGACAGAGTCACAAGACAGCCTTCAGACAGGCACAGATTCAGACCCATACAACTGACAGACAGACAATCAGAGACACAAGGCACATGAAATAGAGAATTTAAATCTGTATTTACTCTCCATTATATAACCCCAATGGAAATGGGAAGTGCTTTTATTTCTTTATGGAATGTGACATTGATACGTTATTGGTGACTCTGAGTTAATCACTAATGCATTTTAATCTATGAATTCTCCCACTAAAATTTGTATGTTACAGCACTAATATCCAATGTGACAATAGTGAGATGGGACCTTCAGGAGACAGTTACATCTACATGACATTAATAGAGTGAGTAGGGCCCTCATGGTGTGCCTACAAGAAGCTCCCTCCTCCATGCAAGGATACTGTGTATAAATCAGAAAGTATATGTTCAATAGTAACATAGCTCCCCATTCTCACACTCAACAGGGGTGAACCCCTCTATACTCCCTCCCTTTTCCTGAGAGAGGGTTTCACTTACAGGCTGCTCTGAAATTCACTATGAAGTCCAAGCTGACCTTGAACTTTTCATTCCTCTTTCTCAACCTCCTGGCATGCTGCAATCGGCAAAACTGGGTTTTGCTGACCCCTTGAACTAGAATTCTCCATACTATTAAATTGTGAAGAATAAAATTCTATTATGTAAGCCCACAATGGCATTTTGCTACAATATCCTAAGAAGACTAAAATGCTGACCAGTAGATAATTCTATGATAATAAAAATGCTCCAAATCTTGTGTCCAAGAGAAAATATGAGTAATGTACATGAAGGATTCAGGTATCCAAGTGTTTGACTGAGTTCTGAGATGTAATCCAGAATGCATACCTTGGCCTCAGCTACATTTGATTTCTAAGAAGTTCTTTTACTTAATCTGCACAAACATATTGGTCTCTTCCAGGACATATTTGTTTGTTTGTTTGTTTTTTTTTTCGAGACAAAATATCAATGCTTAGCCTCAAAAATCATGATTCTCCTGTCTTAGTCTCCCAAATGCTGGAATCACAGGTATAGGCCACCAAGGCCATTTTATCAATAACTAATTTGCCTTTCATATTTATTTTTATTTTTATCTAATTGGATTGGCAATAGGGATGTCATATAATAAGTTTTATTTTCTCTTTTAAAATTTTACTTTATTAATTATATTTTTACTTTACATCCCTCTCACTGCTCTGTTCACAGTCACCCCATCTGACAATCCTTTGCCTTACCCCCTTCTATTATCCTCCAAGCAAGTGCCCCTTCACCCTGGGTATCCCCTCACCCTGGTACATCAATTCTCTGTGAGGCTAGGTCCATCCTCTCCCACTGAGGCCAAACAAGGCAACCCAGCTAGAAGAATATTTCCCACATGCAGGCAACAGCTTTGGGATGGCCTCCACTCCAGCTGTTCAGGACCTGCAAGAAGACCAAGCTGCTTATCTGCTTCATTCTTTGGGGAGGCCTAGGTTCAGCCTGTGTATACTCTTTGGTTGGTCATTCTGTCACTGAGAGCCTCAAGGTCCAGATTAGTTGATTCCATTGGTCTTCTTATAACATTCCTATCCCCTTTGGGCCAGAAATCCTGCCTCCTATTCTTTTTTTTATTTTTAATATTTTTTCTTATTACGTATTTTCCTCAATTACATTTCCAAAGATATCCCAAAAGTCCCCCATACCCTCCCCCCCTATTTCCCTACCCACCCATTCCCATTTTTTTGGCCCTGGCGTTCCCCTGTACTGGGGCATATAAAGTTTGCATGTCCAATGGGCCTCTCTTTCCAGTGATGGCTGACTAGGCCATCTTTTGATACATATGCAGCTAGAGTCAAGAGCTCTGGGGTACTGGTTAGTTCATAATGTTGTTGCACCTACAGGGTTGCAGATCTCTTTAGCTCCTTGGATACTTTCTCTAGCTCCTCCATTGGGGGCCCTGTGATCCATCCAATAGCTGACTGTGAGCATCCACTTCTGTGTTTGCTAGGCCCCGGCCTAGTCTCACAAGAGACAGCTATATCAGGGTCCTTTCAACAAATGCTTGCTAGAGTATGCAATGGTGTCATCGTTTGGAGGCTAATTATGGGATGGATCTGTGGATATGGCAGTTTCTAGATTGTCCATCCTTTTGTCTCAGCTCCAAACTTTGTCTCTGTAACTCCTTCCCTGGGTGATTGTTTCCAATTCTAAGAAGGGGCAAAATGTCCACACTTTGGTCTTCGGTCTTCTTCAGTTTCATGTGTTTTGCAAATTGTATCTTATATCTTGGTATACTAAGTTTCTGGGCTAATATCCACTTATCATTGAGTACATATCATTTGAGTTCTTTTGTGATTGTGTTACCTCACTCAGGATGATGCCCTCCAGGTCCAACCATTTGCCTAGGAATTTCATAAATTCATTCTTTTTTTTAATTTTTTATTACATCTTTTCCTCAATTACATTTCCAATGCTATCCCAAAAGTCCCCCATATTCTCCCCCCTACTTCCCTACCCACCCATTCCCATTTTTTTTTTTTTGGCCCTGGCGTTTCCCTGTACTGGGGCATATAAAGTTTGCATGTCCAATGGGCCTCAATAGCTGAGTAGTACTCCATTGTGTAAATAAGAGGCCCTTCCCAAGCTACATCCACTGAAGATAGGAACTGAAAGAGAAAACATGGAGGAATGTGCTTACTGGCTTGCTTGAAAGGGCTGCTCGATATATATATATATATATATATATATATATATATATATATATATAATTCATGTGTGGCACACTGATCAGTGTCATCCCCTTACAGTCATTAATGTAGATAATTCCCCACGGGCAAATGTTATAGAGGTAATTCCTCAAATGAGGGTCCTTTGCTGATGACTCTAGTTTGTGTCAAGTTGACAAAAACTAGCTGGCATGATTCTCAATATCATTAGTTATCAAGGAACCCCAAACTATGGTGAGATATTATCTCAATGCCATCACAAAGGATACTATCAAATGATAACATAAAAGGCAATTAACATCCAGAGTTAATATGCTTCTGTTAGACATGCAATTAATATACCTTTATGGAGATTCTTCTGAAAAGTAAATCTAATATTTTTATGATTCAGATATCCCACTTTTGGGTGCACAAGCAGGGGGAAGTATAACCTAATTACAAGAAAACAAGAGGAGCTTGCACATACATATACATACACATACATATACACACATGCATACATACACACACAATACACACACACAGACACACACATCCATTCCAATACTACTCACTATGGGTTCAATCTAGGCCTATCAATAGTTATGCAAAGAAAATGTGGTCCATAAACACAATACCATACCACTCAGCCATGAAGAGTGCCTTCTTGCTGTCTGTGGCAGTAAATGAAATGGAAAGTCTTCATGTTAAATTACTTAAGTCAGTCAGAGAAAAACAAGCACAACTTGGTCTCTTTTATGTGGGAAAAGTAAAGGAAATATTGTTGACCAGGAAATAGAATAGTGGTAAGTAGACATTAGAAGTTCTGATGAGTTTGTGCATGATTCGGGATAGCCAGGGAAAGACTGGACATGTTGAGTGAAATCTGTGTGCATACATGGAAACATCATTAGCATGTATAACTCCTGTGATAATTAAAAAATGAGCAATAAAGAATTTGAGCCATCCCTGATGGCTATGTTTAGGGTAGGAAATAGATATAACTCTGAATTATTATTTCTTCCCATACTATGCTAGCTAGTTTTATGTCAGCTTGACAGGAGCTAGAGTCCCTTAGAAAAGAAGAAACTTTAATTAAGAAAATGTCTCCACCAGATTGGCCTGTTGACCAATCTATGGTTCTTAGCAATTACTATGGGAGAGGCCAGCCCATTGTGGGTGGTGCTACCCCTAGGCTGGTGGCTCTCAGTTCTATAAGGAAGCAGGCTGAGTAAGCCACTGGGAGCAAGCCAGTAAGCAGCACCTCTCCATGGCTTCTGCTGCTATTACTCCTGCCTTGAGTTCCTGCCCTGACATCCTTCATCAATGGAAGTATGATCTGGCAATTATGAGCTAAAAGAAAGCCTTTCCTCTCCTAGTTGCTTTTGCTCATGTTGTTTTATCACAGCAATAGAAACCCAATCTCCAACACCCACCATTCATGCCTTGGCCCCTTTATACAGAAATCTGTGTGATGTATCGCACAAACACATTTTGAGGGATTCTCTGCTCTGAAATCTGCTTTTAGCCCATTCTTCATTACTACTTCATCAACCGAAAGCAGGAGGTGGTAACTACAGGCTCAGGATGGTGATACTCTGGGCCACCACACTGGAGGTAAATCATCCCCAAACCAGGCCATTCAACCTGTGACTTTCCCAGCTTAAGTTATAGAAATATAAATGGATTTTGTCACAGAAAAGCTAAGCATTAACCTGAATAATGGCTTTGGAGTAAAGATTAAGAGAACAAATCCATTTGCCCTTAAGTATTAAAGTACCAGAAAGTAGCATCTTTTTGTTATTGCTGCCTGCCTTCTGCTTTGTATTTGATTTCCCTCCCATCAAGATTCAGCTTTGTTTGCATTCCAAGTGTTCTAATCATGTCACTATCAAACCTTTTTGGAAAGAGGAAGAACCTGACAAGAGTCAATTACAGCATGCGCATGCTCAGTGGGCTTGCTGGGCTGAAGAAAACAGCCAGTGTCACAAAGGGATTTTCTAGCCTCTGTTTCAAAGTGTCATTTTAAGAACAAAGCACAAACCCTCCCTAGCAAGAGTGAAAGCAAAGCAGGTTGCTAAGATCTTGATTTTGCAGTTTTTAAATATTCTTGTTCTACTTTGTATTGCTCCGTGAATTTCCTACTAGTTCCTGCCTCTGATAGGAAACACATGTTTTCTACTTGTGATTCAAATCTCTAATAACCAGACAGCCCTCCCTCTCTTATCAGCATCTTCTGTTACCACTGCCCTGGAGATGGTTTCTTCTCTTCCCCAAACAAAACCATTCAAGGCCCTGAGTAAGAGGGAGGCATTTTATAATGAGTAATTACAACATGTTCATTTCATTAACCCTTTATTGCCCTCCAATCTGATTTGACTTTCTCCCAAAAGAAAGTAATTGAAAATATAGGAAATCCATAGCAACAAATGACAGACCTGGCTGAGATAAGCTGGCTTGGCATGTGATGGAAATGTACCTTGAGGGCCATGATATGACCTTTTCAAAAAACGAGCAATCATAATTATGTACCGGAAGCACACAACACCTTCTAAACAGAGCAGAGGAAGACAGCCTATTACCGTCAAGGCACTTACCTGTCATCTGCACAAGGTACTCTGTACAGTTGAGATGAACATGAGATATCAATCAGAGAGAACGCCTACATCCAATATCTTTCATTGTGCATCCTCCTATACTCACTTTCTTTGACAATAGGGACTGTGCTCATTGCTAACCATAGAGAGTCATGCAAGAAAGTTCAATATTGTTTATAAAGCACTTAGTACAGACTAAGCCATGGAGCAGGTCTCTCATGTGCTAGCTGTGCAAAATGAGCTTGGCAAGCCATTGCCTTGCACTGAGGGAACTGCTCAGCAGGATGTCAGGATGTTACTCCAGTGATTTTGCTTAACTGATTTTGATGCTTGGTGAATTTGTTAGTGTCAGTTTCTTCAGTCTGTGTCTAATTTGTTGTGGTGACACACAACTGGTTCTTCCTTTCACTGTCTCTATGGTGAGACTGTTTCTGCTATAAAAGGCAGAGATGGTACAGCCTCTTCAATTTTAGAATTCAAAGACCAGGGAAAGATGTAATAGTTCGCCTAATATTGGAAAGTCATATTCAAAGTAGTTATATAGATTTTGATAAGCATCTCATTTGATTAAAGTGCTGGCTGGTTTTATGTCAACTTGACACAAGCAACAGTCATCAAAGAGGAAGGAGCCTCAATTGAGAAAATGATTCCATAAAATCAGCTGTGGGGCATTTTCTTAATTAGTGAACAAGATGTAAGGGCATAGCCCATTGTGTGGTGCCATCCCTGGGCTGAAGGTCGTGGGTACTGAGCAAGCCCTGGGGAACAGTTCACTAAGTAGCATTCTTCTAAGTCCTCTTCTAAGTTCCTGCCTCACAGCTTCTTTCCCTGTCTGAGTTCCAGTCTCGGCTCCCTTTGATGATGAACAGCAATACGGAAGTGTAAGCCAAATAAACCCTTTCCTCCCCAAGTTGTGTTTATGGTCACGGTATTTCATTACAGCAATAGAAACCCTAACTATGACAGTTGGTAATCTAAATATTTATATGTTTTCCTTTTGAGTCTCGGTAGATTAAGTCTATAATCTTTTAAATTTTGTTTTGAAGCAACATGACCCTCTAGGAAGTTGTAAAAGGATGAAGATTAGTTTCATTAAGCTTAAGTCCTGTGACTGCGTCCATAGTCCATGTATCAATACCCAGAAATTACCATGGGTTACATTCCAGTCCACAGACAAATATACATTCAATATTCACAATTCATGGATTTTTCTCTTTGATTCTTTTTCTGGTTGAGGGTACAGTTCCAGCTTTGGCATTAGCTGTGTTTCAACTTTGTTTAGTAACCTAGAGTTTGTGGTGGCTTCTCAGGGTTCCTTCCTCATTCAGATCACTTATAGTATTAAATGGCACTGGCCAGTTGTGCTTAAGGTCACTTTATGTGGACTTGCCAGGTGATTTCTCAGGATAAGATGGAGATCCCATATCTTTAGCAGCCATACAACACATGATGCACTCATCCAAATGACTATGGCAGAATGTACACAATTTTCATTTTTAAAATTATTGTTACTAATAATTAATAATTAATTTATCATTTAACCATCGTTAATTTAAATAAATATTTCTTAACCAATAATTAATTAATAATTATGCATATCATAATTATTATGTTATGTATTGTATAATATTTGATTATATATACATATATATACATATATATTTTTTTTTTCACATTCCATGGAATTAAACCCACTCATTTTATTCTCAAATTTTTTTAGATGCTGCCATTGGAATATACATCTTTTCTTTTTTTTTTTTTCTCAAATTTGCCATTGGAATTTACATCAGGCAGACCTCTGAGCTATCTGATCGTAAGTACACTTAGAATACTTTCTTAGTCCCTAGCACAATAAAGTTTCTTTATCTCAACTTTGTTATTTCTCCTTCAGCCCAGAAGTGCTTACTCCTATTGTCTTATTCATTTTCTTGGAGTATTATGTTTAACCACAGAGATATAGATGCTACATATTCTTCTTTTCCAAGTGATCATTACATCCAGGTGCCTTCCACAGACAGGCCCAGGAAATTTGTATGCATGCACATGAATATATTTTGTATATTTCAACATTTTATATTGAGTCCTCTTGTTCTCCACAAGAAGAATTACAATTCAACCCCACAAACTGCAATGTAACCGTTTTATCTCTCATTGAAAAGAATCAGAGCAAGTTAGTTGTTGGTTTTATCTTAGCTCTCTCTGTCTCTCTTTCTTTCTCTGTCTCTCTATCTCTCTGTCTCTCTCTTTGTCTTTGTCTCTCTCTCTCTCTGTCTGTCTTTCTGTCTCTGTCTCTGTCTCTCTCTTATACACACACACACACACACACACACACACACACACACACATGCACGCACACAGAATGGCTAATCCACAGTCTGAAAATTAAGTTGACTAATGAGAGCATGATAATATTTGTTTGCAGCCCTTTCGTTTTCTGTAGCCTGGAAGAATATATAATTAAATGATTGTTTGTGAAAGCTTTTAAATTACCTACTTTGTCTCCTGATATTCTTAATGTATTTACATCTTTTATGTGTGTAGCATTTGTTACTGCTCCCATTCCATTTTGGATTTTCCTGGCAATTTATTGACGTTATATGTTTTTTTGTTTGTGGGTATCTTTAGTCAGAACAAATAGCCCAAGTTATATTTAGGGAAGATCAATTTCTTCCAATCCTTCGTAACCCATTCTCCTTTCCCATTTGATAAATTCCAGTTCGCCCTCTCCCTTTGAGGAACAATTCATGACTTGACTTCCTTCCTATATATTTTTCCCACAAATTATATATATTTATATAGATAATTTATTATGAGACAATGAGAGTTTTATAATGACATGCTGATATAAGTTAATAGCTTTTGCATAGTCCTGATGAAAATATCTGAAAGCACTCCTTCAAATGGAAAATTATGCTTTGGACTCACAGTTTGAAAGGGTTACTTGGTCCTACAGAGCATCATGGTTGTGAGGAAAGTGGAGTTGAAACTGCTGTATATTTACTGAGGCTATGAAGCAGAGACAGGGATCACAAGATGGGGTGAGGACATGATTCAGTCCCAAGGATATACTCTCAACTGATCTTTTTCTCCCAAGCAACCTACCGTTTCTTCCCTTTCTTTGACTCCCAGTAATACTACCATAGTACAAATCCACCCAGAGCAGAAGCCATCCTAATTGTCTCTAGAGACAATCTTTGAGGCACTTTTCACTAACCACCACCATCTCACTTTGTTGGGATTTGTACTTCTTAGGAGAATATAGATGCCTATCATGTACATATGGACATAGTTTTGTCAATACTTTTGATACACATGGCACCACTTGGGTGGTGTTTGAAAATTTGCATGTACAAAGAATAATAATGGATACTTATGTATGTGTAATTTCATATTATTAGACAGTATAATATTTTTATTAATTGTTTTATATATTTACATTTCAAATGTTGCTCCCCCCATTCTGGTTCCCCTTTACCCTCTCCCCCTCTCCTTTGCTTCTGCAAGGGTGCTCCCCCAACTACTCACCCACTCACACCTCACCCTGTTAGCAACCCCTTTCCCTGGGGCATCAAGTTTCTACAGAATAAAGTGCATCTTTTTCCACTAAAGCCAGACAAGGCAGTCATCTGCTACATATGTAACAGGAACCATGGACCAGCCCATGTATGCTCTTTGGTTGGTGTCTTAACCACTGGGTGTTCTGAGGCTCTTAGTTGATACTGTTGTTCTTCCTATGGGGTTTCAAATCCCTTCAGCTCCTTCAATCCTTCCCTTAACTCATCCATTAGAGTCCCCTTTGGTTGTGAATATCTGCATCTGTATTAGCCAGGTCCTGGCAGAGCCTCTCAGGAGACAGCTATAACAGGCTCTCTCAGAAAGCACTTCTTGGTATCAGCAATAGTGTCGGGGTTTGGTGTCTGCAGATGGGATAGATCCCTAAGAGGGGTGGTCTCTGGATGGCCTTTCCTTCAGTCTCTGCTCCACTTTTGCCCCTGTATTTCCTTTAGACGGGAACAATTCTTAGTCAAGAATTTTGAAGATCAGTGGGTGGTTACATGTCTTAAATGGGGGGCCATATCTATCTACTGGAGGTGGTCTCCTAAAGTTCAATATCCTCACTGTTTGGGCATTTCTGCTAAGGTCATCCCCAATGGGTCCTGGGAGCCTTTCACATCCCTGGTATCCAGGACTTTCTAGAGGTCCACTCTGTCCCACTGGTTCATACTTCTATCCATTCCCCTATGGGCTTCTGTCCTGGTTCCCTTATACCTGATACTGCCCACCCCCCCTTTTCATTTCTTGCTCCCCTCTCCCTTCCCTAGACTCTAGTGATTATTTTCTTCCCCCTCCTAAATAGGATTGAAGTATCCACATTTGGACCTTCCTTCTTGTTAAGCTTCATATGTTTTATGAGTTGTATCATGGGTTTTCAAATCTTTTTAGCTAGTATCCACTTGTCAGTGAGTATATACCTTGTATGTCCCTTGGGATTTGGGTTACCTCACTCAGAATGATAGCTACAGATAGGGAAAAGATCTTCCCTAACCCTATATCCAGTAAAGGACCAATATCCAAAATACAAAGAACTCAAGAAGTTAGACTACAGAAAACCCAATTTTAAAAATAGAGCAAAGAGCTAAACAGAGAATTCTCAACTGTGGAGTCTCAATTGCCTGAGAAGCACTTAAAAACATGTTCAGCATCCTTAGTCATCAGTGAAATGAAAATCAAAATGACTCTGAGATTCTACCCTACACCAGTCAGAATGGCCAACATCAAAGCCTTAAACCTCTTCAAAGCCTCAAGCCTCTTCAGCACATGCTAAAGAGAATATGGAGAAAGAGAATCACTTCTCCATTGCTGGTGGGATTGCAAGCTTGTCCAACCACTCTAAAATCAATCTGGTGGTTACTCAGAAAATTAGAAATAGATCTACCTGAAGACCCAGCTATACAATTCCTGGGGCATATACCGAAAAGATCTTCCACCATATCACAAGGTCAGGTGCTCATAAAAGCTTTATTTGTAATAGCCAGAAGTTGGAAACAACCCAGATGTCCCTGAATCAAAGAATGGATACAGAAAATGTGGCTCATTGACTCAATGGAATACTGCTCAGCTGTTAAAAAGGAAGACATCATGAATTTTGCAGGCAAATGGATGGAACTGGAATAACATTTTTTAAAGTTTTTGAAACATAAAGAAATATGGTATAAATTAGTCATCAGCACATTTAAATATTTAAAGAACCTAAATCACATGTGTATGTGTGTACACTATTGATTGTGTGTAAGAACAAGAGGGGAAAAAAGATTAAGCTAAAAAGCTTGGAAATCAAGAGACAATGAAAACATTAATTTTATAGAACAGAAAATAGAGTGTGTACTTCACTAGCCTTAAAGTATGTGCAAAGGAATAGGGTCAAAGGTTTGCAACATGAAAACCAGTCAGAGGAGAGAATCTGTTGCCTCATTAAGTGCATCCCTATTCAGTGCTTGGAAAGAAAAATATCTAGCAAAGTTCAACAGTTTCTTTTTCGGTAAATGTAAATTTCTTCAAACTTCATGGAGGGAAATATAAAAATTTAGGCAGCAGGAACTAAAATGATAGCTTGTTCTAACTGACCTTTCTTTCTAATGTACCCAGGTCTTCCTGGCTCACATCTTTTTATTTGATAATTCTCCAGCAAGAGGACAACTGTCCAAAACATTTATCTTCAAATGGACACATATTAAAAAGAATAATTTCCTATTGTGTGAATATTCCTTTAAATTTTATCATGGTTTGCCTTAAGTCAAAAGGATATTAAGAATCCATTAATATCACAAAAGAAGAAAGGGAAAATAATTAAACCATCATTATGATATCTAACCATTTCTCCTCCTAGGTAAAAGAAGGAATGCGGTGACTAATACCTATGTCAATCTCCCAATTCAAATTCTGACTAGTAGAGAGGATGATAGACAACAAAGAGAAAAAAAAATACAGCTGAATTACAAGGAAGGGAGGAAGGAAGGATGGACTGATGGAAGGACAGAAGGACAGCAGGAAGGAAGGAAGGTATGAAGGAAACAAGGAAGGAAGGGAGGAAGGAAGGATGGATTGATGGGAGAACAGAAGGACAGACAGAAGGAAGGCAGGCAGGCAGGCAGGCAGGCAGGCTGGAAGGAAGGAAGGAAGGAAGGAAGGAAGGAAGGAAGGAAGGAAGGAAGGAAGGAAGGAAGGAAGGAAAATGAACTCAAACTCTGTATCTGCTTTAATGGCAGTGACATAATGGTGTAGTTAATGCTTCTTCTACATAGTCACGAGAAAATCCAAAACCTCCCTCTGTCCGTCTAAAGGAAAATAGAAGCTACCTGTGTGCTTCAAGATCAAAGTAAAAGAACAGAGCAAGAGAGACAGAGCAGAGCAATGGGCACGCTATAAACTCCTCAAGCCCTGTTTCACTTCTGTTTCCTGAGTAAGAGTGATGGAGAAGATAGGGTAAGAGACAGGGACAGTAAAAATGACATGCATTTTTTTCTGGGATATTATCACACCTCATAGGCATGTTCCCTAACTGGATTCAGGAAAGCAACTTTAAATGCCAAGTGCACCATTTGTTTTTCAACACACACATTAAAGCCTCTGATATGGCCCCATATATTTTGGTGGTCCTCAGAAGTATGTTTAATAGCATCACTCCTAAGCTTCTTCACTCACTCCTGATAATTAAACGCCTCTGACACCTACTGCTTCATCCCCTTTAGGTGTCTAGTGGTTATTTTTTGGTTTGGTTTTATGATCAGTTTTGTTCTTTTCCTTTAAAAAAAAAAAAGCTGAGGCTTCTTTTACATCTGAATTAATTATACTTCCAAAGCTCCTTGATTTGTTTGTCTCATACAGAGGAGACAGGTATGAGCGTTAATTAAATATCTTCCTGTCAAATGCTGATGAGATCTTCAGTGCTACTGGATTGTTTGTGTGTGTGTGTGTGTGTGTGCATGTTTGTGTGTGTGTGTGTGTGTTAATGCTCTTAATTCCTTATTTAGTGAGAGAAGGAAAGGTAGTAATGGTCTCCTTATTTTCATGGAACAAACAGAACAAAGTGTGGGAGGGGAATCCAACTGGGGGTACATGAGGAAGTAGGGGTGCACTGCAGTCCAGAAGCCAGTTGCTGCTTCTGTTGCTGCTTCTGCTGCTGCTTCTGCAGTGAAGGCTCTGCTTCGGATCTTTTTCATTGCGTCCTTTTGTGCTGATAGAGATGGACACAGCCCATTGCCTGCAAGGATATAGGAGGCTGTTGGAGAGAATTGTGTTGCTACAAGAAGAACAAGATTATCACAGGAGCAAATAGCTGTATGAGGGACAGGGAGTGAATGATTCAGATGCCAGAAGGGCCTAAGTATCATCTGAGAGGAGGAAGCAAGTTTCTCTTGTAACTTTATGTGAAACAAAGAATAATTTGCAGGCATTTTTGGGTCTACAGACACAGTCAATGCTTGCCTATTTTATTTAGTTAACTTATACATATATAAATAAATAAATATATTTTAAGTATATGTGTTGTTTTTGGGAACACAATAATACAAAAGGAGAAAACTAGATTTAAGATTCTCTGAGACTATATCTAATATTGTTTGAGAGTCTTTGTCCTGCCCTTGAAGGTACCTGAGTAATTTTTTCACAAGATATATGAAGTTATGTGGACTTATCATTACATAGAAAAAATATAGTTTCTTAAGGTAAGTTATTTCATGTTTGAAATCCCCATGTAAGTTACAGTGTGTTTTAGCATGTGAAAAATTATGTAGGAGAGTTTTGTCATTTCATGGAAAAGAAATGGAGTCCTCTGGAAGATGCTGCCTCCTTCCCTGGTGTCTGTTTCTTTCCTCATGTGGTTCTCCTTTTAGATTCTTCATCTTCTAGTCTGAAAAATATTTACTTGAGGGCAGTTTTCCTCTAAAATCACACTGCAAATCCTGACCTTTCAATAATTAACCAAAAGATCATCCTAGCCACAGGTGATCTTTCCTTGAACTCATTTAATCAATACTGGTTTTGCCCATAGCCTTTGATAGTTATTTTGGTGGCCAGGTTTGCTAATGCACACTTCTAATCCAATCAGGAGAGAATTAAGCCTGGTCTGAGCCACATAGTGATCCTCTGACTCAAAACAGAATCATTTTGCTATTGCAGTTGTTGTTGTATTTCTTATTTTCCTTGTACCGTTCTTTCAGTGAGGACTAAATAATAAGTGCAATATCACATAAGGACCAAGAAGTCTGCTGGGAGATTTTGTATTCTAGAAATGACAGGGAGGCTATGCCTTTCCTGCCTACACACATATACAAACAGCTAATGACTGGTAAGAGAAAGAGAACAAGCTTCTCTTTGGCATGAACTCCCTAACTGGTTCTCTGACACAAAGTAGTCAGACCAGAAAGTATACATATGCAGGCCCAACTAAATGGACTGTACAGACTGTATTTATATATTCATGCATTTATACCTGTACCAATAATAATGAAAATGAGATCATCAATCCATGGAGCATGGGAGGGTTTTACAGGGAGCACAGAAAATAAAGAGAGAAGCAGAGTAATAATATTTTATTTTTTCAAATTTAATAAACAAAACAGAAACTTCACACTTATCAATATGCTTCTGCGCTTTAATTTTGGTTGAATTTAGGACATGGAGGAGATAGGAAAAGAAAAACAAAAACACAAAACATAAAAATAAAAATAAAAAAAATAACACTAACACAAAGCACTCATTTCTAGACAAAGAAAATATTGGTACCACAGAGAGAGACTTGGGTTTGGGGAGGCTGCACTAATGGAAGCTAAGCAGCACACAGAGGATATAACCAAAGAAAGGCTTTCTGGTGTTTATGTTATAGGACAATGAAAGAAAGGACTTGAGGGGCAAGTATCTGGCATGTGAGTGCCACAGGGAAGAGGCACAGAGAACAATATTTTACCATGCTTGCATGGCACAAAGAAATGAAGGGCTGGTGAGTGGGTATACTCAACCCTACCCAGAGAGTGTGTGAAAGGCAAATGTCCTGGCAGACCAAGGGGAAGAAACTCAAGAAAAGCTTGTTTCATTGGCTAATTTTAATAATAGAATCAGAATGCTGTGTGAAGCCAGAATCTTTTAATGATGAAGCATTTGTCTAAAAGACAGAATGGGAGGCGCAGGCCGGAGTGAATTACATCATAAAACTCCAAGCTTCCTCGAATAACTCACTTGATAATAGTATCAGGAAGGTTTCTATTACAGTCACAACACAAACTATGAGAGATACATAACTTGAAAAGAAAAGGAGTTATTTCCATATCTACTACACCTTCCATCTCCCAAAGAAATGAGTGGGCTTCCCACAGACATCAATCAAACACTATACAACAAGATACAATAAGACCAGACATATGCTCATAGGGTTTGTTGAAGGATGTGGAGGCAGGAGGATCATGAGTTTGACACCAGCATGGACTATGGCAATTCTTCCTAATTCTTGTTCCTTTTGGACATATGTCAATTGATCTTCATGGAGGACTATTATTTCAAGATTAATAATATTTGAAAAATACATGTTGCCTTGTGTTTTGCAATGTTTGTATTTTTCAATGGCATTTGTGCATCATTTGTCCCTTCTAGAGATGGTAAGTCATAGTAGAATGGCCTTGTTGCTTTGAGCAACAAAAATACCATGGTGAGCATATGTAGAAAAAAAACTTACCTATGGCAAGGACAGGCAGAAAGAGGCCTATAACTCACCGTTCCCCTCCATGATTATACCTCTTATTAGTCACAAATTTGTCTTAAAATAGTCTTTGTGTACCTTTACATAGGTCAATGTCCTGATGAAGACACCCTGACTAGAACACTTTAGACTTTCAGTTTACATAGCCCTCTCTCAAGTATTATAGACAATGCCCAGGTCATCCCAAACCTTATGCTGGCCTGTTGATCTTACTTACATTGAGCTTTTTTTGACAAGACTTTCCCAAGGGCACTGACAGGTTGATATGCTAATAGCTGGCTTCTTCCTATGCCTGTGCCATTCTTCATTGCTAAGAAGAAAGATGCCATGTCAGGAAAAGGCAATTTTATATCTCCTGCATTATACAGTGGGAAAAGATGAGCCAAGTCACTTAACTAACTCAAAGCTGCATGTTCAGTGACCCTGACTGCTCCTTCAGTCTTGGCTGAATGTGAACTGTGACCTCAAAGTGAGGAATGTCATTGGCCCTTCAGTTCCCTGGGCTCTTCAAGGTTTTGCTTTGCAAATAGAAATGTGGAAAGGTCCAGTCACGGAATTTATATTTAGTTATCTAGTCAAAAATTTGGGGGGTAAGAATGTCTTTACTTTCTGAACTTTGACTGAGCAGGAGAGTTGTGGGTAACTAAATAGCAGATGACCTCGTTTCCTAAAAGGCACTGGCCTTTGCCCTCTGGATCACCTTGTTAATGTGAGCTGAGCAGTCTGGTAAGCTTTAGCCTAAGCAGTCAGCCTCACTCACTCTGGAACAACAAGATGAGATGAGCCAAGAGACAGAGATTTTTTTTTTCAAGATGTTTTATTAATGTGTCCCTTGACTGTTCATTTGCTAAGGGTTTACAAATGCTTTGTCAATTATTAATGGTCTTGATACCTAGCTTTAAAAAAAATCCTTAAAGTTGGGAAGGATATGGGCATTAAATAATTCACACTCACTCTGACTTCTCCTAAATGGATGCCTTTTAACAGATAAAGCCAAGGTAATCTGGCTTAAATTTGTTTATCTCTGGTATGTTTCCGTTTTACACCTCTAAGAGTAAAAGGCTGTACACTGAAGAACAAGGGATATCATCGTGTTGTTAAAATTGGAAGCAAAGAGCCAGGACTTGCCTGGTTTCAAGCTAATGTTTCTCCTGACCTTGGGTAATGGTTGGAAAGTCATTTAACAGGGCTCTCTGCTTGACATTTTCAGATTCCTCGGGCTCTGTTCTGCAACTCATTTCTAAATGAATTATTGGAGATGAATTTAACCAGCCACCCATTAGTTTGCACCTTCCTTCCTCTCAGTATATCACTCCTAGCTGGTCCTATGCCTTGCACAGAACTGGCTCAGTATCTCTCTGTCTCTCTCTGTCTCTGTCTCTGTCTTTCTCTCTCTGTCTCTCTCTCTCTCTCTCTGTCTCTCTCTCTCTCTTGTGAGCATGTGCGCGCACACACACACACACACACACACACACATGCCTTTTGTCATTTTTGCCCGAGATTTTTATCCATTGAGATTTACACCATTTATATCAGTGGTATATTTGTGGACTTCAGAGCTTAGAATGGAATTAAACTGGCTTTCCTGGTTGTCCAGATTATATATGTTAAAATGGGAATTTTCAACCTGCTAATCAAATAATCCAATTCTGTTCAGTTCTGAGGAACTGACCAATAACATGTAATAGTTATTTTTCTCTACTGATTTATTTATTAATACACTTTACATCCTGATTGCAGCCCCTCTCCTGGCAGGACTCACCTCAAATGACTCTTCCCCCAACTATCCACCCTTTCTTTCCCCTGTGAGAAGAGGGAGGTCTATCCCAAAGAACCAACCTACCCTGGCACCTCAAGTCACTGCAGGACTAGGCACATCCTGAGGTCAGACAAGACAGCCCAGTTAGGGGAGCAGAATCCACGGAAGGTAACAGAGTCAGTGTAAGCCTCTAGTAGTTGTTGTGGGCTTAAAGATTGCATGAAGACCAAGCTTCACATCTGCTATGTATCTGTGGAGAGTCTAGGTCCAGACCCTGTATACTCTTTGGTTGGTATTCAGTCTCCAGCAGCCTGTAAGGGTCCAGATTAGTTGACTATGATAGGCTTCTTGTGGAGTTTTTGTCCCTTCCAGGTTTGTTAATTCTCCCTCCAACCCTTCCGCCAGACTTCCTGAGCTCCGTGTCATGTTTGGCTACAGATCTCAGCATCTGTTTTTGTAGCTGCTAGGTGGAGCCTCTCAGAGGACAGTTATGCTAGGTTCCTATCTGTGAATCTAGGCTGACAGATACAAACATAGTCTGGGGCTCCAAGGTAATTGAAGGAAGAAGGCAGTCCAACAATGTGCCTTTAAAGATCTTCTGAGGACAACTTAGCATACCCTCCCCCAAAAATTGGCATAAAGCTTTAAAATATAAAAGCACTCCATCCAGTGGTTAAAAATATGAAGAATTGCAATTTAGTATTGCCGTTTAGGAAAAAAAAAAAAAAAAAAAGAGCCAGGTGGTGGTGGCACACACCTTTTTTTTTTTTCCAAAGTTATTTCTTTTAAAGAAAAACATTTTTTATTAGATAATTTCTTTATATACATTTCAAATGCTATCCTGAAAGTTCCCTATACCCTCCCTTCGCCCTGCTCCCCTACCCACCCACTCCTGCTTCTTGGCCCTGGCATTCCCCTATACTGGGGCATTTAAAGTTTCCAATACTAAGGGGCCTCTCTTCCCAATGATGTCTGACTAGGCCATCTTCTGCTACATATGCAGCAAGAGACACGAGCTCTGGGGGGACTGGTTAGTTCATATTGTTGTTCCACCTATAGGGTTGCAGACCCCTTCAGCTCCTGCCTTTAATCCCAGCACTTGGGAGGCAGAGGCACATGGATTTCTGAGTTCAAGGCCAGCCTGGTCTACAAAGTGAGTTCCAGGACAGCCAGGGCTACACAGAGAAACCCTGTCTCAGAAATAAAAATAAATAAATAAATAAATAAATAAATAAATAAATAAATAAATAAAAGAGAGACAGTAATGTATATGACAGTAAACCTAATGATTTGAATGTGAATGTTCCCAGGGGCTCATATTTTAACTCGTGGTTCCCAGCTGCTAGAACTGTTTGGGGACCTTTAGGATATGATGCTTAGCTAACGAGAATAGGATCATAGGGATTGGCTTTGGAAAAAAGTACCTAACAATAAGACTTAGTCAAATGTTCCATAGTGCATGACTGAAAAATTCATTGGAAAGACTGTGGTTGCAAAAGAAATGCTACCAAAGGTGTGCCTTCCTTGAACAGGGCCAAACCCCACTGTCATCTTGGTCCATAAAGGACCATCTACTTCTTTTACTGTTGGTTTGTTTAGGAAAGGACTTGTATAGCCTAGGTTGCTTTAAACTTGCCATCTAGCCAAAGATGATCTTGAAAGACTTATTTAGCTTACACTTTCAGGTAACAGCTTAAACCTGAAGGAAGTCAAGGTAAGGATCTCAAGGCGGGAACCTGGAGACAGGAACTAAAGCAGTATTAATAGAAGGATGCTGCTTACTTCCTTGTGCAACTCAGGACCACCCTCAGAGCAGTACCATCCATAGTGGACTGAGCTCTCCAAAATCAATCACCAATCAAGAAAACGCCCTATATACTGGTCTATAGGCATTGTGTTTTGTTTGTTTGTTTGGCTGGTTTTTGTTTGTTTCTATAGCTCTGTATAGCTCTGGCTGTCCTAGAACCTCACTCTGTAGACCGGGCTGGCCTCGAACTCAGAAATCTGCCTGTCTCTGACTCCCAAATGCTGGGATTAAAGACATGTGCCACCACTGCCCAGCATCTATAGGTATTCTTATGGGGACATTTTCTCAACTGAGATTCCTCTTGCCAGATAATGCAAGATTGTGTTAAATTACCATTTGTTTGTTTGTTTGTTTGTTTGTTTGTTTTCAGCTAGGCTGGTGACTAACAAAATTAAGAACTAGCTCTTGATGGGCCTACCTCCAAAGATAGGGTATAGACTCACAGATTGAAGTTTAATTTACAGTGTGACTCTCATAAGTCCAAAGATTTGGAGTAGACAATTTCTGAAGTAAAATAGAAGAAGGGCACAGTAGTACTGTCCATTTTGAATGAAGCAGCACCTCTGTGCTGTTCTGCTCATAACTACAGGATACTCTGGGCTCCGAGACTTTCCTTCCCTTATTTCTATCCCTGGCATCTTCATTGAATAAATACACCCCAAAGCCAGAGGATAGAACAATTCACTCATATAAGCCCCATCGGCAGCTCATCAATACAATGCTAACCTGGCAAGTGAATAAAACTATAAGGAGTGGATCAAGGGGAGGGGGAGAGGGGACCATGAAGCTCAGACTTAAATCTCATAAATCATCTTCCTTATACACAAACAGAAAATGCAAATCATGAAAGATCATAGTTTGATGCCAGTCCCTGTCTCATCTGTGCCAAGTGTTTTGGCAGTGGTGGCAAACAGACTGATGAAACTAAACTTCATGCTAGGTGAGTATCAAGTGCCCCCAACTTTATCCCACATAACCCACAAGCCAATCTGCTCTTTTCTTTCCATTCCTCACCTTTTTATGAGTGCTGGGATGGAATCCAATATTCTAGAAAGGTTAGGCCAACACTACCAATGAGCTATATCCCTGTCATATTTATATAAGTAAAAGTCATTTAAAATCACTCCTTTAAAAATCTAATCCCTATAGATGCCCTCATCATACATCACAAGCTGAATATAGAGTATGAAGGCAACAAAGCTTCACAGGAACATTTCTACATAAGATATTGTTGATCTTCGCTATCAGTTGATCTGAAAAGGCAGACAAAGAGTTTCCTCCTTTATTTATAGAGATAATGGTGACGAGAAAGAGTGGATTCCAGGCTACCATGATGGCTCAGTGAGGAAAGACACTTCCCAACCAGCCTGGTAATCTCAATTGCCCAGGACCCACAAGGAGGATGGAGAGAACTGTCTGCCATAAGTTGTCCTCTGACCTTCAAATGCCCCTGCCTCTCTCAAACAAATAAAGAAAAGAAAAAGAAAAAGAAAAATAGATTTCTAGTGCTAGATCTAAGTGTGATTGATTTTACTCCAGGTCTCTACTCTCTATCTGAGGACTCTGTAAGGATATATAATAATAACACTAAAATAATAACAATAATAAAGAAACATACACTGTTTCTTGTTAACCAAGGTTTATTTTAAGACCATAGAGTATACTGTTCAAAGCTGAGATAATCTAGTGACCTGGCACTGTTATGGTTTACCACCATATACACATGAAGACATGGTAAAACACAGAAGGCAATCAGTGGGTCCATGCTCAAGAAGACTGTAATCCACAGAGCTGCCATTCATGGCCAG
This sequence comes from Mus caroli, assembly GCF_978045245.1. Lineage (NCBI taxonomy): Eukaryota > Metazoa > Chordata > Mammalia > Rodentia > Muridae > Mus > Mus caroli. Next base: position 100,448,666 of record NW_028227265.1, read on the forward strand.
TTGTTAGGATTTACATTCTCTCTCCATAGCCCCTATTGACTGCCATTTAGCCTGTGAAGTCTGTGTTCATAAACCATGTTTTCAATGATATACGTGCTTAGCTAGCAGAAAAGGAAATACACCAAAATGAACAGAACTTTCTAATGCATTCTGATGTTATCTAGATAATGGATCTAGCACCTAAACTATACCCTTCATCTAAATTCATATTTCTGAAGGTATCTACAGAGCGTTGTATTATAAACATCAGGTACACATTTGAATGGCATAAGGAATTACAGGTGAGAGTATGTTGAAATGTATTATATGGCTCTTATGACATTGTACATGTGTTAGAAAGGATGACAAATGTTAAAGAAGTGAATGGTGATTACCTATAGAAAGGGAGTGCAGAATGTTAAAGAAGTGAATGGTGATTACCTATAGAAAGGGAGTGCAGATATTTCTTCTGCAGCTTTGGGGCTATGTCCCAAACCAGTGCACTGGGGCAGTGCCTGCATGCCTCAGTTTTCACAACATCTTTGTGAAGTCTTCTTTTCTCACTTTTCAGAATGAAATAAATGATGTACGCATGCATCCCTTTGCCTGCATCCCCTCAGAAATGCCTATCATCATGCAAGAGCACAACTTTTCTTTCCAGTATGTGATTTTAATTGGCTCACCTCTTGTCATTGAGAAATCACTTTGTTTGGAATTTCAAAATACCTTCTACTCCTGCTCACATGATTATAATTAATGTGTTTTCTGCGAAGGCAGCTAAATAAATTGTAACTTTTCCTCACTGTTCTGAAATTTCAAGCTTTGGGCTCAGAATAAATGATGTGCCTTTAGTTTAAAAAGGAGATGTTCTCTAGATAAATTGAATTTTTATTTGTTTTTACTTGACTAATCTGGAATACCCATCACTGAACTATAAAATGAAGCTGGAGATGATTCCCTCAGTCATGTTCCATTTGTAAATGTGGATGTAGAATAATGAGAGATGTGAGAGATGATTGCATGCCCCCAAATAAACAACTTAGAGGTATAAAATGGTCACATGGGCTGGGCACCTGGGTGTGATCTTCAGAATCTCTGCATTTGGAAAGCACTTCATCTAAGCCATCCCACAAAGCCTTTCTTTTTTTTTTTTTTTCATTCTCTCAATGAATATATACTTGATGTTTATTATAAACCTTGTACCATGTCCTACCCAAGAGGCAAAAAGGTGAAAGGATACTATTTCTTCCCTTAGTTATTCACCCTAGAGAGGAAAACATAGATAAAAAAAAATATGAACATACTGTGATTAGATGTGTAGATGGCTCACTTCATTTCCAAGAACTTAATTTACCCCAGGAAGTAAAGACTGGATCCATCAGGGAATTGACATTTCGAGATGTCTAAATAAGGTCATTCAATAACTTGCTCTGGGTTTGTATTTTTTATATTTATATAGATAGATAGATATATATATATATATATAGAGAGAGAGAGAGATAGAGAGATAGACAGATAGACAGATAGACAGATAGATGATAGATAATTATGAATGTAGATTATATAGATATAAGTGATATTGATAGATATGGATATAGATTAAATATATGTGATATAGATAGAGATAAAAAGAGGTAGATACAGATGATATAGATCTAAATATATTGAAAATAATAAAGACTTAATTTAACATTTTAAAATTTAATTTAAATAAATATTGCCTAATTAAGTGACACATGTCCATGAAAAACAAAACGGCCAAGTCCTTATGAAGCAGATCCAATTTTCCAAGCCAAATTCTCCAATTTCTTTTAAAATTTGATATTTAGAATCAAGATATGTGTTCCAAATTAGTCTTACATGCACTTTTCCAAGTGATTACAGAAAAACATGGATTAGATCACAGTTATTTTATCCATGCTCTCAAAAAATTATTTATTATCATCTGTGTGTGATTGCATGCACATGATAGGCACATCCCATACTAGAAGAAAATTTTGTTGAAGACTTCTTTCTTTCTTTTTATACGTACATTGGTTCTGGGGATCAATCTCCAGTTACTAGGTTCCTACAAGTCCATGTGACAATTTTATTCCTCTCACTATTTATCTTGGGAAATACAACTTTTTCTCATTACTCTATATCCACAAAATATACCAATATCTGTAGAGCAGAAGTTGTCTCCTGCTGCTTCAGTAAATACTGTTTATTCTTTGCCTTTTTATGTTCTAAACAAATCTTGTATATAACCACATTATCAAATCTTTAAAGAAGAAAATGACAGGGAAGCCTTTGATTTTAAAATTGTATTGGCATACCCTTGATTTCATATGGAGTTAATACCTGAATGCATAGGGCACTCATATAACTTACAAAAAGTGAACAACTTGATTGTGTTGGTGATCTTTTCGCTGTTGTAATAAAAACTGGATGGTTGACCCTTAAAGAGAACCTCTGCATTGGTTTACAGCTCTGCCTCAGAAGGTTCCAGCCCAAGATTTTGGTATCTCAACTTAGGTCCCTTGTGATGATTGCATGCTCTGTAAAAGAGCAACACCTCATGCCACTAGAAACAGTTGCAAGATGTGCCTGGGTCACAATCCACTTGAAGGTACACCTCAAGTGGCCCAAGGACCTATTACAATATGAATGATATTTTGGTTGGTAATGGCAGTGTTTCTGTTTGGGCCTGTTTTATTTATTTTTTATTTTTATTATCTGTTTAAATCTTATTGATCTTCTGCTTGTACATTTCATTATGCTTTTTCTATTGTTTTTCCCAATGATTAGTCTATGTTTCTTTTAATTTTATTCAAGTTTTTATTTATTCACATTCTAAGTGTTGCAGCCCTTTCATGTCCTCCCTTCCAGAGTTCTTCAGCCCTTAGAGGGTGCCTCACCCACCCACCTATGCCCAGTTCACCCCTACAACAATCCCCTTCCCTGGGGCATCAAGTCTCTATAGGATTATGTACATCCTCTCCTACTGAAGCCATATAGGGAGTCCTCTGATAATATTGACAGTGGGCAAGGACAAGCCCATGTATGCTCTTTTGTCAGTAGATTTGTCTCTGGAAGCTTCCAGGAGTCCAGGTTAATTGATACTGTTGCTCTTCCTATAGGGTTGCCATCCCCTTCAACTCCTTCGATCCTTGCCCTAACTCTTCCATAGGAGTCCCCAACCTTAATCCAATGGTTGGCTGTAATTATCTGCATCTGTCTCAGTCACCTCTTGCCAGAGACTCTCAGAGGAGAGCCAAGCTAGCTGTCCGGTATGCAAACACAACTTGGCATCAGTAATAGTGTCAGGGTTTGGTCCCTGTCCATGGGATGGATCCCAAGTTGGGCTGGACACTGGCCTTTTCTTCAGTCTCTGCTCCATTTTTGTCCCTGAATTTGTTTTAGAAGGAACAATTCTGGGTCAAAATTTTTGAAGATAAGTTGGTGTTCCCATTTCTCCACTGGAGGGGGGGGGGTCTATATATCTGCTGGAGGTGTTCTCTTCTGGTTTCATCTCCCCACTGTTGGACATTTTGACTAATGTCATCTCCATTGAGCCCTATGTTCATAGTAGCTAGTTACTGGAAACAGACCAGATGTCCCTCAACTGAAGAATGGATACAGAAAATGTGGTTCATTTATATAATTGAATACTATTCAGCTATGAAAAACAAGGGAATCATAAACTTTGCAGGTACATTGATGGCACTAGAGAATATAATCCTGAGTGAAGTAACCCAGACACAAAAGGACATACATGGTACATACCCACTGATAAGTAAATATTAGCCCCAAACTACAAAATACCCATGATACAACACACAGACCATATAAAGTTTAATGAGAAGGAAGGCCCAAGTGATAATGCTTCAATCCCACTTAGAAGAAGGAACCAAATAATCATTGTAGGCAGAGGGAAGGAGGGAACTAGGTGGAAGAGGGCAGGGGAAGGGGAAAAGGTGAGCAGAATCAGGTATTGGGGGAGACAGAAGAGAAGCCCAGAGGACCTGGAGAATGAATGGAAATATGCAACTGCATAGGGATGGGGACTTGGGGAGGGGGACCTCTAGAAAGTCCCAGAGATCTGGGATGTGAGAGGCTCCCAGGACTCAATGGGCATGACCTTAGCCAAAATTCTTAACAATAGGGAGATGGAACATGAAGAGGCTTCTTTCCTTTCCTTTCCTTTCCTTTCCTTTCCTTTCCTTTCCTTTCCTTTCCTTTCCTTTCCTTTCCTTTCCTTTCCTTTCCTTTCCTTTTAACTTTTTGTTTTGTCTGTTTGTTTTCTAAAGAGAAAGAGAAAGAAGAATGGAGTTGAATGGATTGGGAGGTCCTGGCCTGAGACGGAGAAGTGAAAACTGTGTTCAGAATATATTGTCTAAAAAAAAAAGGAGCATAATAAGATATATCATACTTAAGTAAAGGGGAAAATGCTGGAAAGAAGGTGAGGGTAAAGGAACTCTTCCATTCTTCCATCGGGAATGCAAAAACAACATAGTAGTTTCTGAGAAGAGGACATACAGATTGGTAATGTGTCTAGAAATTGCTCTCCTTAGCATGAACCAAAGAAAATAACATCACCATAATCTATAAGGTTGTCTGCACTCCCATATCCACTGAGAGTCATTCTCAACAGGCAATATGTGATAGAAAATAACATCACAGCCCACAATGGTGTGCACTCATCCATAACTACTCAAGAGTCATTCTCAATAGTCCAAAGGAGGTAACAGCGTCAGTGGTCATTGGAGAGATAAAGAAACTGATTCTTGAATGGAATGGGATACTCAGCTTTAAGAAGAGCTGGCTAAAACATGAAAGGACCTGGAGGACATTATGCCAACTAAAACAAGACAGAGAAAAGAAGAGAAAAGAAGAGAAAAGAAGAGAAAAGAAGAGAAAAGAAGAGAAAAGAAAAGAAAAGAAAAGAAAAGAAAAGAAAAGAAAAGAAAAGAAAAGAAAAGAAAAGAAAAGAAAAGAATAGGAAAGGACAGGACAGGAAAGGAAAAAGGAAAGGAAAGGAAAGGAAAGGAAAGGAAAGGAAAGGAAAGGAAAGGAAAGGAAAGGAAAGGAAAGGAAAGGAAAGGAAAGGAAAGGAAAGGAAAGGAAAGGAAAGGAAAGGAATAAAGGAAAGGAAAGGAAAGGAAAGGAAAGGAAAGGAAAGGAAAGGAAAGGAAAGGAAAGGAAAGGAAAGGAAAGGAAAAAGCAAAGCAAAGCAGTATGTGGTCTCACATGTTAATTCCACAATGTTAAAACTCAAATATAAAAAGATGGAGAAGAAAACATTCTTGCCCATGTATGCCAGAGGAGATAAATAAAGAAGTAGCAGGATGCAGATCAGAGGAGAGAATATAGCACACTTAGAAAATGAAGAACTCTAGAATATTAAGTACAATGGGAGACTAAAACAAGTTGCACTTGTCAAACACAAAATGTGTAAAGATGCCAGATAATGAATTTGGTTTTTTATCCCTTTACATTTATCCCATGATGCTGTGTATTGGAAATATACACAAGGAGATATTATTAAGGAAAAGACTTTGGAGGATGATTTGAATTGAATATATTAAATAGCCTTATATAGAATGTTTGCCCTCACAATATCCTCCTCCATAAAATAATATATTTCTATTGATTCTTATTTTAACATTTCCTCATTAAGATGCATATATTCTCTTCTCTATTATTTCTAGAATTACAAAAGTAATGTTATAACCCTAAAGATGCTATAAGTCCAACCACACCTGTGCTGTTCCACAGCCAATCTTTCTATAGGTCTCCAATCACTTTGAATTCTCTACCTACCTAGTGGTTTCCTCTGAACATTCTTCCCTGGTGTGATGATGAAGATGATGAAGATGAAGATAATGATGAAGATGATTTTAATCATTTGGAAAGAGATAACTTTAATTGAGGGAGTCCCTCCACAAGATTGCCTAGTGATAAGTCTGTGAGGTGTTCTCTTGCTAAATGATCTTTTGGGGAGGTCCCAGCCTACTATGGGTGCTATAACCCTGGGCATGTGTGCCTGTGTGGTACAAGAAAACAAACCAGTAAGCAGCATTCCTTGGTGCTCTCAGTTTTAGATTCCTGATTGAGTACTGTCCTGAAATGTGAGCCAAATAAATCCATCCCTTCCCAGATTGCTTTTGGTTGTGGTATTTATCATAGCAATAGGAAACAAACTAGGAGAACAGATAAATTCTGTGAATCCTGCTTAGTTCCTCTCATGGTTGAGGTTCATTGTGGCTGGACATTAGTGGACACTGACTATGGGGCCTTTCTCTGCTTTTCAGACACTTCCTGTAAATTATGCTCCATTTTTACAAGCACATGGTACCTGTTTCTTCTGTTATTTTTCTAGTGACTTAGGTAAAGGTTTGACATTAGATTAAACTGGCATACAACTGTGACTTCTGAAATAAATAAAAAGCTTCCAGGAAAGACTTCGTTTCTCTTTTTCTTTTTTTCATCTAAAAACAAAACAAAACAAAACAAAACAAAACAAAACAAAAGCCACTAATTTTTGAGTCAATTCTGCTTCCCTTTGGGTCATAGAAGAGAAATATGCCCTGGCTGATCATACTTCTTTCAGGTTAGCCAACATGATTTTTTTCACACAAAAGCAAAATAATCTATCACTGAGTACCCATCTATTGCCTTTTCAAATTGGGTATATCAGAATAATAAATCAAAAGGGAAAGGCCATGAATCAAGAACACCATCCAAATACATACTGTGCTGTTGGGTTTTTCCCCCTCTCCTGCATCTTCAGAGAGAACTGCATTCAAATGACTCATCAGATAATCACACAAAAGGCCTCATTTAAGTTCATTATTCATAGTGAAAGTCTGGCTGTGTGCCTGGATACACTTCAGAACTTTGGTTTATGGAGATAATAAAAACATCCAACATCATGTCACTCTAACCTGACTGTTCCAACCATGTAAGTGAGAGGAGTCCTCATCGGGCCTGCATCAGCCTCCTGCTCGACCCCAAACAGCCCACACCCCTTGGCATAGTCACCCTTCAGGGTACTTGTTCTGGGCAGTGGCTCTGTAGCACTCCTCCTACACACCTCACACACACTCAGCTGCTTTTCTGCACTGCTCTTGTTTTGACAAACGATGAAAAAAATGTTTTTTATAAAAGATTCTGATCTTAATGTATCTGAGTAAAAGGAATGATTTGTTGTATGCTTATTCCAAAATAAATACTGAAGGTCCTCTGTGTACAGCAGGGATTCTTAATGTAGAGGGAATCCTGGGATAAAGCAGACCAGATACAGGACTCTGAGATCTGAGATCCCTGGAGGTGAGCTGTAATACACATGTATGGTTAAATGGCTACATGACCATCACAAAGTAAACCAGAGAGCAGTGCTTTTCCTGCTCCCAACAGATGAGTTTCAAGGTGGCAGGGAATTCTATGCATAGCAGGAATCATCCCTTGCCTTTCAAGAAGGATAACTCTGAGAATAGCTTCTGTCACTAAAGAACTCAGACTGACAGGGAGCCCCTCTGCATCACACTCCGGCCTTTCCTCCATAAAACAGACCCGGCTTCATCTTCAGTATACACTGTTCCTGCTTCTATGAGGACATTGCAATGCTAGTGCTGTGCCAGAAAATGTCCATGAACCCCCAAAGACCAATCAGGAGATGATCTGATCTTGTGCGAACCATTCGCAAGAGAGTCTTTATTTACAAACTGAAGCTTGTTCTTATCTCACCACTGACTCACAGGATGGATCCAGTGGAGTAAAAGCATCAAACACTCATCGGGACAAGGTTTTATAGAAAATGGCAAGCGAGGTGTGAGAGTTTCTAGCCTAGCAAGCATCTTATTGGGGGCAGGGTGGCTACTGTGGCCTTTAGCTGGTGCTGAGATCCAAACCATAAACTTAAAATTCTGCTTTCCTCCTGATTGGTGGTTGTGAGGCAGGGATGGGCTTATAACCTGGAGGTATAGATTTGTTGTGGGGAATAACCTGGAGACTGATGCTAGATGCTGGATTTGTTGGGGGAGGGGTAACCTGGAGACGCAGGTCTTGTTGAGGAGTAACCTTGAAACTGGTGCTAAGTACTATCCTGTTAATTTACTTGAGTTCAATCTTAAGTCAGGTTCTCTAAAACGGAGTCTGAAACCCAAAAATCTGATCTCTCACTAGCACTGAGACAAAAATTTCTTGGATTATGAGTTATCACCATTGACTTGTACTGTAGTTTTGCTGTGTTGAGACTATGTGTGTAGAGTAGCCTGGACTCATGCTTTTGGTAATCCTCTCGTCTCTGCCTCTTGACTTCTGGGATTACATAAGTATGTGTCACTAGACTCTGCTACCAAAAACTTCACATTGAATAAACAAGGTTTTTGATGCATTTATCTGCCTTAAAATTTGAGGTGTGATATCAAGACACACCCATATGTTCATGTGCTACCAAAAGAAAACAAACAAACAAACAAAAAAAAAAACCAAAAAGGTGTAATAAAAATATTTGCCTAAATTTCCCTTTATTAATCAAAATGCATTCATTTTAACATATGCCATACATAAAACAAAATATTGCTTTTTCTTTAAAAGTAAGAATACACTTTAAATTTTAGTTACTGTGCCTAAGAGATCCATAAAACAAAAATGTCTTTAACCTGTAAGCCTGTTTCCAAAGGACAGATACTTCTGTGTCCTAAAGTCCAATGTAAACACCCTATTTCCTGAGATGCTGGAGTCTGTTTTTCATAGATAAAAAGCTTGGTAAACCCAAATGCACTGGATGTGTTTGATCACATGTAGGCTGGTGTTACATTGAAGGGAGTTATGCCAGTATGTATGTTTTTCCCCTGTTGGATGAAGACAGCAAGTAGGTAGACTTGTGGATTGGCCTTTAAAAGCACCTGGCCATTTTTCTGGGAACACCAGAATGGACCTTACCAGAATGGACCTTACCATTATCCTGGCCAGGACTTAATGAAAGTTTGCTTGAAATTTGACTTAATATTGTAGCAGTGGTCTTATTCTCACACAGTAAGATGAAAAGTGATAATTCCACAAAGCTCTTCCACATCAAAATGATAGTGGAACATCATGGACCATTTCCCTCCCTGTTACCATATTCTCATCTCCTCAATGCTGTCTCCATGCCCATGCCCACATACATCTTTTAAAATCCCACTTTATCCTGGCCTCTGCCCCCTTCTCCTCCCAAAGATACCCGTCTCTGTAGAGCTGCAGCTCTGTGTCCCACAGACTTTTCTACTTTTCATTACTCCGTGCATATGTTGGCACCTGACAATCTTTTGAAGGCATTAAATCTTATATTCTGGTACATACAATAGTTTGATTTTCCAAAGCTCAGTTCTCCAAATTAAACTTGGTCTAGAGTCTCATCCTTACTCATTCCCACTTTCATTAACCCACCAATAACATTAAAAAAAAAAATCCATCCATGAGAGGCTCTTGACATTCACTCCGTTCAGCCTCTTCTGTTCTTTGCTGTTATCATTTTCATGTTTCTGATAACACCTCATTCATCAAAACCTTCAGTATTGAGGCCTGTTCCCTCCCTATTCCGTGCCCAACTTTCCTGAGAAACAGCAGAAGCATCCATTTATCAAATTCACTGTACTTCTTGCCACATGGCCAAGGACATCATTACCCACACCTTGGTTACTTTATAATTTTCCTGTCTCCTAAAGTCCAATGTAAATACCCTGTTTCCACCCATTTTGCTTTGTTCCTCTAACTACAAGCACCAATTGTTATCCAACATGTTTTCCCACAGTTCCCCTAAGACCTCTACCATGATCTATCTATTCTTGTTACTTTGAAAAAAAAAATGTGAATGTTGTCTTTCCATGTGACCATTTGTGATAAGTATACTTATCAAACATGGTGGCTTCTCACCATATTCTTTAAGTAGTGGTAGCCATATCACTGATACAGCTTCGGGAAGTTACAATGGGGAAGGAGGATGTATTCTGCTTAGCCTCCATTTTTCTAACCCATTAAACTGTAGATTGATGGTTGTGATGCAGGGAAGGTCTTGTTTTATGCAGTGAGTGTGGCAAGGAAGAAACACAGGCACAAAGAGGACCAACACAGAACATTATAAACAAAATCTCCACCCAAACTTGGGTCATCACAGAGACTTGCTTAGCTGACTTTTACTCGTGGCTTGTGCTTGTTGTTGTGTTGTTGTTTTTGTTGTTGTTATTTATACCAATAATCCATAATCCCCATACCATCTCTCAGTATCCAATGACACTTCCTGGTGAAGGTCAAACAACACAGAAGATGCCATCTTCTGTAAATGTATGGTACAAATGCAGATCACTTAACACTACCTGCCATTTTTCTTTTTAACTCCCTGGGATATAAAGGAGACTATTATAATCTCTGCAGCTATCCTTCCTGCCTGCCCACTTTTCAAGGCATTCTCATGTATGAATGAAATATTCCACTAGAGAGGAATTCAACATGCCTGCTGATGGGTTGTTCTTCTCCATAAATGGAATCCCTTCAATGTTTTTTTGTTTTTCCTGGAGAGTAATTTTGGTGTCAATTATTGTTTCTCTGCTTGATACTTACTGTCCCAGTCTCTGATGGATTCTATCCAGTATTCTTGCTGGTTTTCATATGATTACTACTGTTGTTTTATGCATTCAAAATTCTTGTCCTTTAAAGAAAATATACTCATTCAAATTCTCTTCCATATAACCTCTTTCCTGTCTTCTCCTTCCTGTCTACCATTACTTTGAAGTCACATTTCTGAAATTGGGTATCTATTCTTACATTCTCTTGTTTCTTACCTCCCTTTCACATGTCCACACACTGATATATAATCTAGTGGATCATACTTCTGAAAGAGCCCTTACGTATTGGTTGCAGAGCACTCTGTTTGCTATAGCTTGGATCCGAAATATCCACCAAAGGCATGTGTGTTAAGTGCTTGGTCCTCAATTCATGGTACTATTTGAAGGTGGCAGAATATTTAAACTAAAGTCTAGGAAGACAAATTAGGTCATCGGAGACATTCCACTTAAAGGAATATTTGGTCCTAGATGACTTGCTCTGTTTACTTTGGTCCTTGGCTGCCATGAGGAAAATACTTGCCTTTGCTCTATGCCCCCACTATGATGTAAAGCCCCAAAGTAATACAGCTTAATGACTTTGGTCTGGAAACCCTTAACCCATGAACCTTTCCTCTAAAATTACATTATCAATTTGACAAATGGCTTGGTGGTTAAAATGCTAACTGTGTAAGTGTGAGCACGAATTCCAATAACTTGAAATCAGTACAACCAGACAGGGTGTCACCTGTATCTATTTTGGTTTTATATTGACTTGACAGAAACTAGAGTTAAATAGGAAGTATCTTGATTTAAAAAAGAAAATGCCTCAACTGGATAATCCTGTTGGTAAGTCTGTGGGGCACCTTCTGATTAATGACTGATGTGGGAGGAATCAACCTATTATGGGAAGTTCTACCTCTAGATAGGGGATCTTAAGCAGTATTAAGAAAGCAAAGAAAAGAGGCCAAGTATCATTCCTCCAAGGTCTCTTAATCTGTTCCTGCTCTCAGGTTTCAGCCTTCAGTTTCTGTCATGACTTCCATCATTGCTGGATTATAACAAAAAATGTAAGTCAAATAAACTCTTTCTTCCCAACTTGCTTTTATCTGTGGTGTTTTGTCACCACAATGGAAAAACAAACTAAAACAATGGGTTTCTATAATGCCTTGGCTCTTACAGGAGGTGAGAAGCTGAGACAGGAGACTCCACAGGAAGCTTTTTGCAGTTGTAGTGGAAAACAAGAAACTGTCTCAGCAAAGTCAAAGATGACCAACACCTGACTGAGTCCTCTGACCTCTATTCATGTGGAAGAATAGCAAACACACACACACACACACACACACACACACACACACACACACACACACATGCACAGAGAGACAGAGACAGAGACAAAGACAGACAGACAGAGACAGAGAGACAAACAACAGACAAAGACCGAGTGAAAGACACAGAGAGGGATTTAAAAATAAGAAATAAAGATGATATATATGGCATTTGGCCATTATGTCATATGGACAATGCTAACCATGATTAATTGATAAATTTCAGTCTTGTTCTTGAGCTCCTGGTGACATTAAGTATTTGTGATCACTTTGCCCTTGTTGACACATTAATGCCATGTGATTTCACAGACAATCATCATACTATTTTTGACAATTCCATTTCTCTTTCCTTCCCTTCATCCACCTGCAATCGAATTTGAGTGATCCTCTAGAAGCATCCATAATCTGATTGCCTTTAACAGTCTGTATTCTTTTCCAAAGCCAAATTCTCTTTGTGTTTCCAGAATGCCCCTGAGTTCACATATTGACAACCCTAGGAAAATTCTGGATCATCTAATACTATTTGTAGCTTATCTAATATTTCTATTGAGTGTCAAAGTTGTATTTGATTCTTCCCTTGAATGTACTAGTCTTCATTCAAATTTTGCATGTTCAAAACAAAGTGCTTGGGATTTCCGTTTTGCAGAAATAAGACTTCCCTTTAAAAAACTATTCTTAAGAAAAGCTACTACCTACCATTTAAATATATAATCAGAAACATGGTTATCTTTTTAATCACAATTTCGGTTTATAAATTTTTCTACCCAATTATCACAATTCTCTCTAATTCTACATTAATCGTTGCTCTCCTCCCTTTCCACCCTAAAGTTTGGAAATGCTTTCCTAACAATTCTTTCTTATTATTCTTGCTCAGGTTGCAAATGGAGAAAGGTTTTAAGAGCACAATTATACCGTATCATTTTTTCTCTATGGTCTATGCACATACAGATAGCTCTGTGATCTGAAGATATGATAAGATTTCCTGCCATCCAGCAAGGCTTCTGATGGCACTGACCCTTCCTGCCTCATTGTGTCTCTCCCATTCCTCACCATCTGTTCAAGTGTGCTTCTCTCTTGTGATAAATTCCTGAGTAAAAGTACCCTGATGAGGAAAGGTTTCATTTGGCCTCCATGTTCCAATCACAGGCTAACCTTGAAGGAATTCAGGGCAGAAACACAGGGAGGACCAGAGGCAGAACCTATGGAAGAAAGCTCCTTACTGGATTGTTTCATTTGTCTTACATTGCCAGCTTTCTAATGCAACTGAGGCATACCTGCCCAAGGGTGGCACTCCCTACAGTGGTCAGAGAACTCTCACATGAATAACTGAGAAATTGTCCCATAGATATGCCCACTGCCCAGTCTGAAGGAGTCCTTCTTCAACTGACATTCTATCTTCTGAGGTGAATCTGATTGGTGTTGAGTTGACAAAAGATACATGCCATGCCATTGTGCCCATTCACTGCCAATGATCTTAGAATCTCTTATACTTCATGTTCTGCTGGGTGTAAATCCTATATCTATGCTATTTCTTCTGCCTAAAATATCTCTACTTGATTATTTTGGTCATTTCTACCTAACTGAAGAAAACATTCTTTGTACCCTTTACCATACAAAGTGCTCCTATTTGGGCCACTACAGGTTTATGGACTTGTTTTTCATAGTTCTTCCTACCGCAACATCACTTTTACTTATAAGATAACAAGATTAATATGTATTTTTCCAAATATTCATAAGGCAGTAGTTTCTTCATCTATTTTTCTAGGAGATAACAAATTTATTCACTACCTAGTAGTATTCATTCAATTTATTTGAACATGTAAATGAATAAATGGGTAAAATAATTCAACCCTATGAAAATTATCGTTGAAATGTCAATTATCTTAGAATTTTACTTGACTGTTTCTTTTGTTTTTGTTTTTATTCCCACCATGGAATTTGTTATAGCATTCAGTACCTTTAAAATAAATTTTGTTGAACAAAACAAGTTCAATATATTATTCATAATCCTTGTGCAATATTCATTAAAAAGTAAAATAATGGAGCATAAAATTGTGTTTGAGAACAAATGAGTTTTCTCCATTTCCTTCTTCTTTCTTTCCTTCTGTATGGAGAACACTGTTTCTTTTTCTTTTATTTTATTATGTATTTTCCTCATTTACATTTCCAATGCTATCACAAAAGTCCCCCATACCCACCCCCCCACTCTCCTACCCACCCACTCCCACTTTTTGGCCCTGGTGTTCCCCTGTACTGGGGCATATAAAGTTTGCATGTCCAATGGGCTTGTCTTTCTAGTGATGGCTGACTAGGCCATCTTTTGATACACATGCAGCTAGAGTCAAGAGCTCTGGGGTACTGGTTAGTTAATAATGTTGTTCCACCTATAGGGTTGCAGATCCCTTCAGCTCCTTGGGTACTTTCTCTAGCTCCTCCATTGGGGGCCCTGTGATCCATCCAATAGCTGACTGTGAGCATCCACTTATGTGTTTGCTAGGCCCCAGCATAGTCTCACTAGAGATAGATATATCAGGGTCCTTTCAGCAATATCTTGCTAGTGTATGCTATGGTGTCAGCATTTGGAGGCCGATTATGGGATGGATCCCTGGATATGGCAGTCTCTAGATGGTCCATCCTTTCATCTCAGCTCCAAACTTTGTCTCTGTAACTCCTTCCATGGGTGTTTTGTTCCCAATTCTAAGAAGGGGCAAAGTGTCCATACTTTGGTCTTCGTTCTTCTTCACTTTCATGTGTTTTGCAAATTGTAACTTATAGCTTTGGTATTCTAAGTTTCTGGGCTAATATCCACTTATCAGTGAGTACATATCATTTGAGTTCTTTTGTGATTGGGTTACCTCACTCAGGATGATGCCCTCCAGGTCCAACCATTTGCCTAGGAATTTCATAAATTCATTCTTTTTAATAGCTGAGTAGTACTCCATTTTGTAAATGTACCACATTTTTGTATCCATTCCTCTGTTGAGGGGCATCTGGGTTCTGTACAGCTTCTGGCTATTATAAATAAGGCTGCTATGAACATAGTGGAGCATGTGTCTTTCTTACTAGTTGGAACATCTTCTGGATATATGCCCAGGAGAGGTATTGAGGGATTCAACAGTAGTACTATGTCCAATTTTCTGAGGAACCGCCACACTGATTTCCAGAGTGGTTGTACAAGCTTGTAATCCCACCAACAATGGAGGAGTGTTCCTCTTTCTCCACATCCTCACCAGCATCTGCTGTCACCTGAATTTTTCATCTTAGCCATTCTGACTGGTGTGAGATGGAATCTCAGGGTTGTTTTGATTTGCATTTCCCTGATGATTAAGGATGCTGAACATTTTTTCAGGTGCTTCTCAGCCATTCTGTTTTCCTCAGGTGAGAATTCTTTGTTTAGCTCTGAGCCCTTTTTTTAATGGGGTTATTTGATTTTCTGGAGTCCACCTCCTTGAGTTCTTTATATATTGGATATTAATCCCCTATCTGATTTAGGATAGGTAAAGATCTTTTCCCAATCTGTTGGTGGCCTTTTTGTCTTATTGTCTTATTGTTGGTTTCTTTTGCCTTACAGAAGATTTGCAGTTTCATGAGGTCCCATTTGTCAATTCTCGATCTTACAGCACAAGCCATTGCTGGAGGACACTGTTTCTAAAGACTCAGAATGACTTTCAGGTATGTGTAATGAAGAGAGTGGGATTGTCTATATGAACTGTTTATAGATGGCTTGTCAGGTTGCCTGACACTTGTAAGATTTTGTGGCTATGACCGTCTGGTGGATAAAACAAATACTTCAAGTGCAGGAAGGAAGTACTGCTGGCCTGTTGAGAGTCTTAACTGGGCTTACCACAAGCCTGCATAGTGGAGAGTGGAGCACTACATAGTAAGTCAGAATTACTGCACACTCACTCCTAAAGCGACCAAGGAATTTGTGGCGAAGGACCTGCTACAAATAGCACAAAACACTAAGTGAGCAGTCAAACATTAAGTGAAAGTTTGAGAGGAAAAAGATTCAAAGGAACTACAATTTCAAAACTCTGGTTTGGGGGGCTTGCACACTGTCACTCTAACTTATGGATTAGAGTTGCATTAGATGGAGAAATTAGAAAGAACATCCAAAGGGGGAGAATCAGAGAGGAACATAGGCACAAGACCAAATTGTTTTAATGGGCAGTGAATAGATAGGCTACCTGGAACTGAGAACTTTGAAGGAGAATGTTTAGTTCTAATATAACTTATTAAGAGAAAGGGTAAACTCAGTATCCATCTGTGAATATTTGAGGATCTATGCTCCCTGGCATACCTAGACAGAATGAAAGAGACAAAGGAGATGTACACAAGAGTGACATCTTTGCCACCAAGCGAAGCAGAATGTGCTGTGAAAGAACTAATATTTATAGACGCTCGGGAAGTATTAGCCTACTCTGGATGTTTTAGATACATGATGAGATTTTTAGAAATCATACCATATGTTCCTGTTTAAGCAAACATGTTGTTGAGCCTTTATGGGTGTAGCTTCTGACATTACTAGGAGACAGAATCATGCAGTGAGGTCCATAATACTATGGTTCTTACAAAGCCCCGTCTCTATTCCATGACTCTTCTGCAATGGTCCTTTGAGCTTCAGGATATGACTGTGTCTTGCTTAGGTTTCTATTGCTGGGAAGAGCCACCAGGACCAAGGCAAGCATATAAAGGAAAACATTTCATCAGAGCTGGCTGACAGTTCAGAGGTTTATTGGCAATTTTGTTAAATGGCCCTTGGCTTTTGGAGGGAGTATTGTCATCACAGAAGAAAAAAAAATCATTTAAGCTAAATAAGTATATTTTTACATAGACTTAAGTGTGATATAAGCTATTTTATGTTATTAATAGAATGATTACTTATGCCATTTCCAGATACCCTTGCTATAATTTACACTTCTTCCTCTTATATTTATCTGTGCCAACACTTCCTAATGAAAGACTCTGATTTACCATTTCTCCACTGAGTTATCTTGTAGCAATGCTCTTCTCCACTGATCCCTCACTCACCTACCATAGCAGAAGTCATTTTTTTCCTTTCCTGCTTTTTGCCATTACTCCAAAATATGTGCTAACATCTATACATTTGGAGCTAGGAACCTCAGCTGAGAAAGAACATATTACATTATTCTATTTTGTAGTTTAGGTTACCTCACTCAATATGATCTTCTAGATCCATAATTTCATATGGAAAGCTGCAGTCATAAAGCTTCACCAACATGACTGCCAAAAGATGAGCTGAACAAGGACAATAGCCATGATGGATGTGGTAAATCTCACAAAACCTAAACCCTACAAGGATAGCAAGCAACCAAAGAATACTGAGAGTTGGAGAAAGCACCTTCCTTAGGGAAGAGCACAACACTTGTCTTCCCAGTGCCAAATGGTGAGCCCTGAAAATATACATACAAATATATAGTGCACAGACTGAGCAAGTTTTATTTAGAGATCTATTCATGTAAAAATGTAGATATATTGAGATTATATATTAATATACTGATATATAGATGATATATAAATATAACAATATATAGGTGATAGACATGTATACATATATAGATGATATATAAAAATATATGCAAATATATAGATTTTTAGATATATAGAGATAAATAAGTAGACAGATATGCACATAACAACTTTAATGGGAGAAAAGGGCAATGAATTTGATAGAGAGCAATGTGGTGTATATGGGAGGGTTTGGGGGAGGAAAAGAAAGAAGGAAATAATGTAATTAAATATAACAACAAAGTTTATAGATAATGGTTATTATTTTTAGATATATATTTCCTGATGACAAGTGGATGAGTGTTTAGGACTTGTTTTTAAGTATTAAAAATAACGGCATATACTTCAAAGGACACAATGATGAGGTAATAGTTTGAAGTTCATTGTATACTGTTAGAAAATCTGTGTGTATAGCATAGCATATATAACAGAAATGTTAAAATATACCTCTAAATATATTATGAAATAAAATGTGGAAAAACTTAATTTTTGAAAATTACCTAAAGAAATAAAAACAGATTTGATATATGAATCTAAATGGTATTTTAAGCCTTGATTACTAAAAGAAAGAGAAAAATCTTACTTTTACTTTTTTAGTTATGGAAAGGTGAATTCAACTATAGATTTGTTAGAAATGATGCATCAAAGTGATATAGTTTTAAATAGGAATAAGAAACACAGCTAGTCTTCATGGTAGACAAAGAAGTACAGATATTAAAATAAGAGTTAGATCTGATTATGCCCATTATATTCTGACCCACGTGCTTCAACTGCCCACTTTGTTGGTAATAAATCCAATTTCCAGATACTGGCCTGCTGCTTCTAGGCACAGTTTACTCAAATTGTTTCCTGCCCTGTAAGCAGGGCTGGCAAGTTCCAATTTGCATATTAAACTGGGTTGTTTCCTG
The DNA here is from genome assembly GCF_978045245.1 of Mus caroli. Classification (NCBI taxonomy): domain Eukaryota; kingdom Metazoa; phylum Chordata; class Mammalia; order Rodentia; family Muridae; genus Mus; species Mus caroli. The sequence goes on from NW_028227265.1 coordinate 100,466,978, forward strand.
ACTTTGACATTACAAGTTGTCTTGAACATGGTGCTTTGTTTCTTACAATAAGCACCTGCTTTGTGTGGCAGTTCCAGTCATGGGTGGTTCCTGTGAGGTAAGCCCATCCTGTGCTCTAAATGTCCACAGGACCTCATAGTTATCTTAATCAAGAATATACCTTCTTCTCTTTGTACTCTTTGAAGATTTGTTGTTTCATAAAGGCCAGATATGTTGACTTGTTGTTCTTGGCATCTACAGCTACTTCTTGCTTCCCTACTTTGATGTCCACAGTTTACTGGATCTACTGGGAGATTGTCTCCTGGCTCTTCTCAGTAAGGAGGTCATATGCTCACCAAATTTCATCTTAAACCACAATACCAGCAAACAAAACACCTTTTCTAGGCTTTACCTAAGGCTATTCCCATCTTCAGCTAATTTCTCTATGTTTTACAATCAAACACGAACTTACAATTTAGATATTGGTGTCAAGCAGTTGACATGAATGAAATTGGATTCATTTCCAATGAGGTGGGCAGTGCATTGGATCCTGTTTTCTAGAGAGCCTGCCGTCTCAGAACAGGGAGACCCAAGTGTCTTTTCGAAAGTATGAGAGTGGTAGCTGGGTGGGAATATAAGATGAAATTTAAGTGCTTGGAGATAATCAATTTTACAGTATTTACTCAGGAAAATTTTAAACTTGAGATTTCTATATTTCTATTCTCTCTGTCTCTATCTCTCTCTATCTCTCTCTGTCTCTCTTTCTCTCTGTCTCTCTCTGTCTCTGTCTCTGTCTCTGTCTCTGTCTCTCTCTCTCTCTCTCTCTCTCTCTCTCTCTCTCTCTCTATATATATATATATATATATATATATATATATATATACACACACACACACATATATTAAATTTACATCATTCTAGCCTTCTTTTTCTCCCTTCCAAGCCCTTCCATGTACCCTTTCTGTCCTTTATTTATGGCCTCTTTTACCTAAATGTTGTACGTGTGTATGTGTGTGTGTGTGTGTGTGTGTGTGTGTGTGTGGTATACATGGAGATCCACCTGCACAGCCTCCAGAGCACCGCTTGTATAAAAGATGTGCACTACCATGCCCAGCTTGACCAGCTGACCATCTATTTTCTGGACACCACAGTTGCCTACTGGCTGATGTGTCAGTGGTCCTATTCTAATCTCTTCATATATTGGAGGCAAGGTTTCTCTTAAGGGGTAATTAAAAAAATGGTACCATCTTTCACAAAACATTAAAGTTACATGTAAGTAAAAATATGTATATTGCATATTTGTATGTCCGTAGACATCCCAGTCAATGCACATGTCCTAAAACTCTAGGCAGTCACAAAATCCAAAATAATCCATGTTTCTATTTGAACGAGCATGAATCCTTGTTCCTTGGAGACAAATTGCAGTCAGCCATTGGATGAATATGGATCAAAGAGCCAAACTCTTGAAACTACCAGCATAAGAGTTGCAGTGGTCATTTCATTAACCTTGAAATTGCAGCACTTCTCATTTTATAGAATTGAAATATTTGGACTCAGTGCATTGGATTACGGTTGAGTTTTCTGAATCCAGACTCTGTTTCTATTACTCTCTGACCCTCTGTAATGCAGTTTTATTCTCTCCCACTTTAGTGAAACTGCTTCTGTGAAGGTATTGAAGGTCACCTATGATAACCATAGTGCTAAATTGAATGGACAAACTATTTGTCTTTATTTTACTTGACCTGTGTTCTGTATACTTGACCACGTCCTCTTCTTTTTTCTTTTTTTCTAACATACTCCTACCTTGGTTTCCAGTTGACATCTTTGTTTGCCTCCTACTTCCATTTAGAACTACTTTTACTTAGACTTCTTTGATGCCTCAGGTTTTTGTATTTGGGCTGTGCACGCAGCAAGCATTCAGCAGTATACTCTAAGTGCTTACTCATGCATTTCCATTGATGTAAATAAAATATGGTACTTGTTAATTGTATATTTTTATAATAGAATATTATTTTACAACTACCTACCCATGATCCAGTTATTTTTTTATACCTTTATAAAGATCTCAAGATTGACTATAACAGTTCCTTAATTGTCTTGTCTTACCATTCCATACCCACAAGCTAACTGTACTGTATACTCTTATAAAGACCATAAGATGGAATGAAACAGTTCCTGAATGGAACTTATTCATATCCCAATAATCCTGATAACTCATGAATTATATCAGAATTCAGTCATGTATCTTAACTACTTATTCTGAACATCTCCCTTTCTCTTCCCCCAACTCTCCCTCTCTCTCTTCTTTACTTCTCCTTGAGATAGAGACTCTCTATGTAGCCCTAGCTTCTCTGATGCTCAGTATTATAGACTGTGGTCTAGAACACAAAGGTCAACCTGCATAGCCTCCAGAACACTGGGATTAAAGGTGTGTACCACTGTACCCAGCTTGATCAGCATCATCTGTATCTGGACACCCCACTTGCCTACTGGCTGATGTGTCAGTGACCCTATTCCAATCTCTTCATATATTGGCAGCAAGGTATCTTTTAAGGGGTAAATTGAATAACGTTACCATCTTGCACACAGCATTAAAGTGGATTGTCTGTTAACTCAGAAAAAAAAATTGCAATTTTCTTTATTCTTTCTAGTAGGATGATTTCTCAGGGCTGGCACATTATTCTTATTCCTTACCAATCCTGGCTTTTTGAGTTATCTCTAAAGCTGTGGGTTGGTGTTGCTTGTTTGTTTTTTGTTTGTTTGTTTTGTTTTGTCTTTTCAAGGTTTTGTCATCTCAAAAATCTTACCTTGCTTTTCTTTCTCCATAGAGATTTTATTTCTTCTCACTTTATGTAACACTCAGCATAAATGCCTCCTGCACAATGACAACTTCTCTTATCATACTAATTAAACTTGGTCATTCTGGCACTTTTTTGAAATCTCAAACCTCTGTGTTTTCTTCTTAATATATCCTCATATGGCAATCTTTCTAACTGCCTTTTATTTTGAAGGAATAGATTTAAACACTACCCCTAACTATTCCACTAGCATAGTACCTAGTAGGTACTAGTAGCTAGTACCTAGCAGATATTCATTGAATATTTCTTTTAAATTTTCAAAAACAGCACTCATTGAAAGGAAGCACCAGAGAGATGTCATTACTGAAAATAAGAAATATCATAGAGAAGAATATTTTCACTTACATTTTCATTGTAGCACATAAAAACATCAGAAGTAAAACTAATGGATGATTTAGAAAAGAGAAGTATTAATGGACTATTGTTTTATAAAGGATTACATTCTTCCTTGGAAAGATATGCTGTTTTCTTCCATGACTTACCAAGGTCAAATATTCTACAATCTTTGGACTAGACCATTGACATTAATTTTTCCTTATTTCCTTATGAAATGCAATACAATAAAATGAATAAATGGTTTTACAAGTTGGAGTGCAGTTGTTTGTGACTTTGCATGCTATTTAACAGCTTTGACCTTGAAAGTTTCCTCATTTGCTGAGTAGGGTTGACAAGGGCAGTTTTATCTAATCATGTAATAAAGAAAAAGTGAAATAATGTGGGAGAATATTTAATGCAATGTCTAGCTGATGTTAAAGTACTCCCTAAGTGTTGACTACAATCCACAATTATTATATTTGCAATCTAAGGCACATTGTATGAAGTCATCTAACTTTTCCCTTTTACTGATTAAATCTCAGCTAATACCCAGGCTATGGCTACTCACTCATTATTAAACTATAGCATGCTTAAGTGGAGGGAAGCCTCAGAACATGTGGTAATGTGCTTGAAAATGTTCTTCTATAAGCTGGTGCACGGCCTAGGAATATGTGTTCATAGTGAATACTACACAATCACTGACAAGAAAGGGGGGGGCGGCATGTCATGACCTCATTGAATGTAAGTGTTTGTGTATGAAATTATTTCATCCTTTTAGGTGACTAGAATTGGGGCATTCAAAAAAAGAAACTACCTTGAGGATTATAATTGAGAATAAAACATATAGAGGGTTTTTTGTTATAGTCAATATTTGGATAAATGCATTAAATGAGGATTCCAGAAGGCCAAGAAGCTCATTCAGGAAAGCTGGTGTGTGTCAGTGCCAGGTCCTTGTAGATGAAATCTTACGACTCTTCCTCTCTGTTGAACTAGTCAGTTGTTGGTTATTTTTGCTCAGTGTTGTGTAAGAGATAAAGGCATCAGTGGCAGCATCACTGAACACACACACACAAAATGCTCTTTGGGTATCCAAGAAGCATCCGAAGGCATCTTACCTTCTTTTGTTAATGTCAAGCGCTAACTCTGCTCTGTGAATTCTTAGCTATGGAACAAACAGCAGTTTGTGGGTCACGAATATACCATGTGCAAACAGACTTCTGTAATGCTTAGATCCCTGTTTATTTTAATTGGTCCATGTACATGTTGCTATTTTTTTTCTATGATGTTTTTGTTTAGAGCCAATGGGTGACGATGTGGAAAAATCATAACGCTATGCTATATGTTTTTTTTAAATGAAGAATATAGCATCTTTTAAAAGAAATGGGTTTAAATCAGCATAGATGCATAAGTCAGTGCATTATGTCAACCAAATCATTCACTAATATTAATCTATAGCAAGTTTTACCTTAAGCATTGTATGTCATCTAAAAGAACAGACTTGACTTAACATTATCTGATTTTGATAGCATTTGCCTATATGTGTTGGAATGTCCAATTGTTATACTCTGATTCGAAACAGAATACTAAGGGATCTTTTTTTTTTTTTTTTTTTTTGCTCCAGTTCTTTCCTGAGAAAGGGATACACATGCTGACACTTCCTTAGCTAGCTATTATTACAAATATGTCTGAGGTTACACAAACATCCAGTCAAACCCTCACCTTCCATTGCTAATGTGAGATCTCTGCCATTTCTTGAGAGTTTGGTAGTGATGAATGCTTTCTTCTTAAGTGCAATTGGACATACATCCCCAATATAGATCGGCATTTCTTTGTTCTATTTACATCAAATCTTCCCTCAAGTTTTGCTATTTAGCTGACAATATAATTGCAGATGACAAGCTGTGTCTGGCTGCCACAGAATCAAAATGATTTAGCTAAAGCAATCATTAGCTCCCTTCCTTACCTTTGTTGAAAGTTAACAATGAATTGAGAGCTTTGGGCAGTCTCTAGGAGACTTGATTTTTGGATAGCATCACCTCTATTGCTTACAGAAACTACTGCATGATGCAAGATTCTCTATTGTGCATGTCCAAATCATCTGTACAACTTCCCTCCAACATAGCCTGTGGATTTTGTGAGTTGAAATAAATCAGTATTGCCTCGCTTAAACAGCACTAATTTCCATGGTTATTGCACCAAAATTAACTAAACTTAACATGTAATTGTTCATTTGTTGAGTATTTCTTCTGCTGAGTTCTAATTATAACCTATATAGTAGAGATACAACAGTGAGGACATCCACAGCTGCAATACCTTTGAATCCCAACAATTATCAGAATGTCAAGATATTAATAATTGTGCCATAAGTGGTATGCACCTTGGTATCAACTACCATCTGTCTAATTGGAGTTAAGGACCACTCAAAAAGAAATTAGTCATTTCTAGAACTGGAAACCTAGCCAATTTTCTGGGGCTAGTGAAGTCATGGACCTTAGGAAAGAACACTCTACTGCCACTTAGGAAGAGCAACGTAATTTCCTTCCACATTCTAAATCTTTTCTTTATACTCACAGGTAAGTGAAACTTCCATCTTTCGTCAAGGAAGATTTCCATGGCACTACTGAATTGGACTGCTGGTATATATCCTGCCAACATCTATTGGATTTGCTCCAAAGTCCTATTTCTAAACAGGTGCTCTCCCCCACATCCTAATAACCTTTCTTTTCCACTCCCTCTGGTAGGTGGTGGGCTAGAAGGGAGGTTAAAGCATTAAAGTACACTTACTACAAGTAGATTTTGAAAAAGCTAAGCCTTTACATACCTTATGGCTTTTATAATTGCTAAGATATGGTGATTTAAATGTGCTTGGCTCAGGAATTGGCTCTATTAAGAGGTGTGGACTTGTTGGAGAAAGTGTATCTCTGTCACGGTAGACTCAGAGAGCTTCTGTTACCCGCCTGAAAATCAATCTTCTCCTAGTGGCCTTCAGATGAAGATATAGAATTCCTAAGCCATGCCTGCTCAGATGCTGTCATGCTCTCACTTTGATGATAATGGACCTAACCTTTGAACCTGTAAGCCAGCCCCAATTGTCCTTCTAAGGAAAAAGAGATTCTTTTTATAGCAAATGGAGGACATCACTTAAAACAACAACTGGACAAAATGCAGAGATCAACAGATTATTGGGATCCCTGTCCTAAAGGATACACCTTTATATCTACATTATAGATCCTACATCTATGGGATCAGGAAATGTTGTGGAGGAGTGGGCAGAAAGATTGCAAGAGTCAGATACCAGGGAGTCTTCAGTGAAGAAGTCATTCCTAGGAATTGTTGCATAAACAAGATCAGAACAATATCAATATCAATGGACATGTTAGTGTGGAAGGTGAAATTTTCATGGGACCCTAATCCTAGACAAAGAACTGCAAACAATATTGACTTATGGGGCAAGAAGAATTGACTTTTTCCACAGTTAAGCCCCCATTTTAGTTGTCAAAGAAAAATGGTCAGTCTTAAAACTATATACAATCAAAAAAACAGAAATGGACTCACACATGCTCTCTCTCTCTCCTCTCTCTTTCATTCTCCCTATCTATCTATTTATCTATCTATCTATCTATCTATCTATCTATCTATCTATCATCTATCAACTATCCATGTATTTATCTACCATCTATCATTTATCTATCTAGCCACATATTATCTAGTTATGTATCTATGTACCTATATACCATCTATATGTCTATCTATTTATAATTTATCTCTCTTCCTACCTATCTCTCTATCATCTATTTATCTATATATCCATCATCTACTATCTGTTACCTATATTTGTACATACTTATACTTGCATAAATGCATATATATCAGCACGCATACATATGTATGTATGTAACAAATATAATAAAAAAGAAATTAACTTGAGGGGCCATAGCAAGGGTTTTAAGATTGGCTACTGGAAGATGCTGTGGAGAAGAGAAAAGGGAAAAATTATACTCTATTTCAATTAAAAAAGAGAACATTTCTATGTATCTTAAGGCATTCAAATTTCACATCACAGAAATGAATCATAATTAACCAATTATAAGGTCCTTAATAAATATTATTATAAAGTATATGCACAACTATGACAGCTTAAACAATGACTTCCTTTATTCACCACATAAAAGGCATTTGAAGTCATTGAATCTTAGAATGAAGCCCACTTAAAATTTGAGAAACAAAAGAAAAACAGAATTTCAAAGACCACAACACAGGTTCAGATACCTTAAGATGAGAGAATGCAAATTCTCTGAAAAATAAGACAAGTAAAACCAAAGTAGACTCGAAAAATGCCTGAGCCCAATGAGCTTTGTCAGAGATGATAAAGGTGAGTAGGGTCATGGGAGAACAATCCGAAAAGTATTGGTGACGTCTTATGAGTAAAGGGACACTGTAGAAGGCCTTTCTGTAGGAAAAGTAAAATCATCCTATTTTTACTGTTTCCTCTGACAGCAACAGAAAGGGTTGACTGTGAAGAGAACAAGGCCACATGTGGGAGGTTCCTGAGAGGCAGTTAGCATCATTCTGGCCAAGAGATGAGAGTAGCTTTACAAAGGACTTTTAAAAGGAAGGGTCAGAACAAATGAATGGTTTTGAGAATTATTTCTTACTGAAGGAAATAAAATACCATTTCATGTTGGGGATTGTGCAGTATGCATGAGATATTCATGGCTTAGCCAACTAAAGTACAAGTGGCAATAGAGTTATCAAACTATAAGTGCTGGTGTCAGTGAGATGTACAACACTCTTTCTTCTACCCTTACCTCTTTGTGCCACCTTCTTCACAATTACTATCTCAGCTCTCTAGAATAATGCAAGCCCCGTTTGCAGAAGGATATGTAGAATGATGGCTGATATTTGACTGTGATACCAGGACAAAAGAAAACGTTGTTGAATTTAGGGCACTTTAAATAGACTTATTGAGTTAACCAACCCTGAAATAAACATAGAGAGATGGAATAAGAAAAGGCTGATAGGCAATAGAATTTGAGAGTTGAAATTCCACTTTAGTTGAAAGACTAGTACATGAAGAAGGGTGATCCTAAGCAAGGTATTTTTATCTTTCTATCTAAGGTTCAGAGGACATTAAAGAAGATGAGGCTAAAAGAACCTAACAGCCAGAAGAGAGAATGGAATCAAAAAGTTTCTTTTAATTTCTTTGGGGCAAGACACAGCCATTGCAAACATGAGCTCACAGCAGTTGAGGATCTATTCAATGGATTTTTATGAGCCAATCAATGTCCAAGCACAGATGGAGAGGGGCACTGGTGGCCCACACTACTGAACTACTTACTACTAGTAGGTTCATGGAGAAGAAAAACCATTGCCTCCAGTTGTATACTCAGGAAACAGATCCAATCTAATGGTCATATAAGATGGCTTTGCATGAATTAAGTGAGTCTAGTCACAGAACAAAACCAAAACTCATGAATAGATAGTAGTGATGGGGGAAGGCTGTTAAGGATCAGAGAGAAATAAGAGTAAAATATTATCAGAAACATTATACAAATATATTAAGTCATCACTAATGAATGAAAAGAACGGGAAGAGGGGATAGGGTGGAGGACGAGAGAGAGGGCTGAAGGAAACTACTGCTTTAGAGATTGACTTGTTCCTATTATATTTAGAAGTTGAGGTATAAGTCCTCTTTATTATACTAAGCTACATACCTTGTATCCCTAATCGATGCAGGACTCTTATCATGAAGAGGTGAATGCTTCTACTGAGAAAATCATGTGTTTTTTGTCATTCAGTCTGTTTATATGGTGGATTACATTCATTGGTTTATGTATGTTGAACAATCCCTGTTCTTGTGGAGCAAAACTTACCTGATAATGGTGTATGATCTTTTTGATGTGTTATTGGGATTCAGTTTGCAAGTATTTTACTGACAATTTTTGTATCTCTCTATAATTCTCCTTCGTTTGGTCTTTATGTGGTTTAGGTGTCAGGATAATTGTGACCTTCTATAAAGAATTAGTCAATGGTCCTCATGTTTCTCTTTTGTGGACGACATAGAGAAATGTCTGCATCGATTCGACTTTGAAAGTCTGGTAGGATACTTCATGGAACTCTTTACCTTCTGGATCATTTGTTTTTGTTTATTTGTGAAAATTTTAATTATTACTTCTATTACATTAGGGGTTATAGGTCTCTTTAGATCGCTTATCTGCTTTAGATCTAATTTTGGTGTGTGGTATATATCAAGAATTTTATCCATTTATTTTAGGTCTTCCAATTTAATAAAATACAGGTTTTTTAAAGTATATCCTTATGACTCTCTGGGTTTCTTTGGTGTCTGTTGTTGAATCCCCTTTTCATCCTAATTCTACTAATTTGGATCTTCTCTTGTTGGCTTTTAGTTAGTTTGGATTAAGGGTTTATCAATGATATTGATTTTTCCTTGAGAACAAACTCTTTGTTTCATTGATTCTTTGTATTGTGTTTTGTTTGTTTGTGTTTTATTGATTTCAGCACCGACTTTGAGTATTTCTTTCAGTCTACGTTTTTTGCATGTAATTTCTTCGTTTTGTTCTAGAGCTTTCATAACATACCCACTTAGTGCTAAGAACTTGCCTTTTTGGAACTGCCTTCATTGTGCCCCAAAGATTGGGATGTGTTGTGTTTTCCTTTATATTTCATTCCAAAAACTTTTCAATTTATTTATTAATATGTGTTTTATTTCATTAATTACTTAGTAGTGAGCAGTTCAGTTATTATGAGTTTCCTAATTTTCTGTTGTTCTAATTCTTTTTGATACTCAGTTTTATCTATGATTGTCAGATAGGATGCACAGAGTTATTTCATTTTTCTTATACCAGTTGAGACTTGCTTTGTATCAGAATATGTGATCAATATTAAGAAACCGTCCATGAGCTGCTAAGAAGGTGTATCCTTTTGTGTTTGGAAAAAATATTTCATAAATATCTGATAGGTTCAGTTGGTTTATGACATCATTTAACTTTAACATCTCTGTTTAGTTTTTGTCTAGTTGACTTGTCTATTTAAGATTGAGTGTATTTAAGACATCTATGATTGCTATGTGAGAGCCAAAATACTATTTTAGCTGTAGGAATGTTTCTTTGATGAACCTGGGTGCCTTGTGTTTTGTGATCAGATACATACATACATACATACATACATACATACATACATACATACATACATACTTTTTAGAATCACAATCTCCTCCTAGTAGATTTTTCCTTTGGTGAATATGAAGTGTCCTTCTATATTTCTTCTGGTTAGTCTTAGTTTGAAATCTATTTTATTAGATATTAAAATCAGCACACCAGCTTGCTTTTTGGGTCCATTTGCTTGGAATATCTTTTTCCATCCTTTAACCCCAAGGTGATGTTTTTTCTTGATGGTAAGGCAGGGGTTTTTTTTGTGGGTGTTTTTGTTTTTGTTTGTTTTTGTTTTTGTTTTTGTTTTTCCCAATACACCAGAAGGATAAATCCTGGCTTTGCATTCAATCTATCTGTGTCTGTTGACTGAGGAACTGAGATGATCGTTGTTGAGTTACCAGTGAACAGGGTTTCTTCATTCCTGTTGTTTGTTGTTATGGGTTGGGTTTATTCCCCTGGTTTTACTTGCTGGTCTGTAATTATTAATTCCCTGTGTTTTCTTAGATGTGGTTGAGCTTTTCAGGTTGAAGTTTTTCTTCTAGAAACTTCTGTAGAGCTGGATTTGTAGACAGATATTACTTAAATTTGGATTTATTGTGGAATGCTTTTCTTTTTCCATCTCTGTAGGAATGTTGAAAATAATCTCTGGAAACTTTGACCTTCATTTCTTCTCCTTAATCTACTTTTATTATGTATAAATTATACCTTTCATAGTGCCCCAGATTTCCTGGATGTTTTGTGTCTGCTTTTGTTGTGGTGGTGGTTATTGGGGTTTTTTGTTTGTTTTTTGTTTTTGTTTTGTTGGTTTTTTTTCTTTCATTTAACATATTTTTGACCAATGTCTTCATTTCTTCTGCTTTGTCCTGGGTGCCTAATATTCTTTCTTCTATATCATGTATTCTGTTAATCAGGCTTACTTCAGAGGTTTTTCTTTGATTTCCTTAATTTTGTATTTATTTGTTTTAACTCATGTCAGGTGTTCATTAATGATTGTATTTCTACTTTCACATCTTGAACTGTTTTTCTTTTATTCTACTCTTTGCATATTCATAGGCATCACGATTTCATATTCTTATAGAGGTCTTTAAACATATTCGTGATAGATATTTTGAAGTTCTTTTCTAGTGCTTTAGCTATATTGTGTGTCTTATGCACTACTACTGTTCTGTACTTGCTGGCTTGGTGGAGACATATTGTTCTATCTTATATTTGTTGTGCTTTTTGCTCATGCCTGGGCATTTAAGTTTGGGGAGCTTTTAATTCTAGGTGTTTATATGTGCCCCTCTCTTTTTTGAGGGGTAAGTGTAAAATTCTTTGTTTTCTGTTCCTTAACTGTATTTTAGAAGAATGTTGCATATGGATGGCCTCACAGGGAGCACCTCTGAGTCCCTGCAAATTGTGCTCACTGGGGATCCTGGGTAAAATGGAATTTTTTAGGTCTTAGTGGATGATAGGAAGGAATGGTGATAGGCAAATTTAAGGGTTCATGATTTGACAGGGTCCACAGAAAAGGGGAAAATGAAGTTGCCACAAGGATTTGTGAATTCCCCAGGGAATTGAATCAGAGAGGGAAAGCAGCCCTCTACACTGGATCTGCTGTAGGGCTGGGGATGAAATTGGTAAATTTGTGATTATAGGCAGGAAGAAAACAAAGATAGCCTCAAATCAGTGGATTCCTCAAATTGATCCTCAAATCAGTGGATTCCCAGGTAAAAAGTCCCTCATGGTCTTGGAGGCTGATACAAAGGGATGGTGGAAAGCTGGCCATATTAACTTTGAAGTCTGTGGGCTGGAATATTTTTCTCACCATATCCCTCATACCCACAGGAGCCCAGGTGGAGGGATGTCTTTGAAGTACATTAGGAGTGTGGGAAGCAACCAGACCAGTGACATGGGTACCCTTCTTCAGCTTGGGACATGCCTTCATTTATTCCAAGACTTCTTGTGGTGTGGGAATTTTTAGTTAGGGATTCCTGCACTAAGAAGCAAGTTGGGGAGGAAACAAAGTATTCATCTTACACTTCCACATTGCTGTTCATCACAAAAGAAAGTCAGGACTTCAAATCAAGCAGGTCAGGAAGCAGGAGCTGATGCGGAGGCCATGGAGGGATGTTACTTACTGGCTTACTTCCTCTGGCTTGCTCAGCCTTGCTTTCTTATAGAACCCAGGACTACCAGCTCAGTGATGGCACCACCTACAATGTGCCCTCCCACCCTTGAACACTAGTTGAGAAAATGCCTTACAGCTGGTTCTCATGGAGCCATTTCCTCAAGGGAGGCTCCCTTCTCTGTGATAACTCCAGCTTGTGTCAAGTTGAAAAAAAAACCCAGCCAGTACAGGGGGCAATATCTAGTATACCCCTAGAATGGTTCTAAGTCCAAATAAGGAACAATTGATTACCACCAAGATATGTGTGCTTCTACTGCACCTATAATGTTATCGTGCTATGCTGGTCATTGATGTGGCTCAGAGGCATCATAGCTGTACAGGACTGTTGGTTGTGAGGGTTGTAAACTTGTGCTAAAAGAATACCTGTCCATCATTCACCTTGCTTATCTTTTGAAAGTAACTTCTTTTCTATCAGAATGTTGTAGGATGAAGTTCTGTTTGGCTTTTTTCCTATCTGTGCACAACTTGACTTTTTCTCTGGAATATTTAGATACCTATCCCTTCACACACTTTCTAGATTTCAGAAGTTCTTTCTCTTTGTGTTGGACATGTAATCTATATTTTTATTCATACACTGACTCTCATTTACTGGATCTTATAGAGACAGCTTCTAACACACCATCTATCCCAAATGTCTCAATATCATTTTTATCTTCTTTTGTTTTTATGTGACCCATAAATAAGAATATCATGTCAGGTGGTGGTGGTATACACCTTTATTACTAGCACTTGGAAGGTAGAATGAGGCAAGTGGATCTTTGTGAGTTTGAGGCCATCCTGGTCTACAGATTGAGATTCAGCATAGTTGGGACTATATAGAGAAACCCTGTCTCAGAAAAAAAAAATCAAGGGAAACAAAACCAACCAAACAAACAAAGTATTTTTGAGTCTTATAGGAAAACATGAGCTTGTATTTTGAACACTAGTGGAACTGTAGAGATGTAGAGATGTGGAGAGCCTTAGAGATATAGTAAATATGTTTTTCTTTGTGAGATGAACACTAGGAAAGAAAGAATGTAATGGTTTGTATGTTAAACTCAATTTCAAGGAGTATATTAAATTCTTTCCAAGAGATATATTGAGGTTTGGTTACCAACCAGTGGTAAAAGCTGTGAGAATTGCTATCCCTTGGAGTAGTGTTATGACCTCATCCCTACTTTTCTTTCCTTCCTTGCTGCCATAAAGTTAGCTTATTTGTCTGCCTCTGCCTCTTTATGGAGTGCATTACTCTTGGTATAATATGTTCAGTAAGTTCTCAGGCTTGGTTTACCTGACTTGAGTTGAACACACTCGTGTATCCCTACAGTCCAAAGTCACCCTGATACATATATAGAGTGGAACCCTTCTATGCTAAGAAATAAGTCACTTATCTGTCTGAGCTGTGTGTGTAGTGTTATACCTACATGTCCAACAAGGTGCAGAGTCATCCACTATCTTGAAAATGGAATAAAATAATGGTTATAAAATAGAGTCTCTCCCGGTATGGCACAGTCTGGAAAACAGCTTCATTACATAATATGAAACAATATGGAGTGACTTTGGCCCAGATACAAACTGATGTCAACAAAGTACTTAGTATATATCAGCATACATTTGTTAAATGACCCAACAATTTTTCTACCTTCACAGTGTATATACCACATGTAGCTCTCTACTGGAATTTAGTGACTTACTAGCCTTTGATTCAGCTGGTATTGCTAGATTTTATCTAGTTTAGGCTGTGACCTTACACTACTATAGAAATGCTTCCATTGATTCTGCCCTTGCAGTTACTTCACAGATCTCAGTTACAGTAGGATCAGATGAGATGTGTGGATTCTGTGATACCCACATGCTTTTCCAGAGTTTAGCTTTCAATCTAACATCTGTACGAGAAGAACATGTCTCCTGTTAAATTAGTAATTTGTTGATTTTATGTAAAACCTGACTTATAATAATGGCAATACAATTAACTTTTCAGTATTTCAGGTACAAATTGGATTGCACAAAAGTCTTAGACTCGGATTCTTTGGCTTTGAAGCTGTATGGTGTTTGAGACTTTATAAATATAAATAAGCTCTCATGAAATATTAATAATCCTCTCTAGGCCACAAAGAAAAAAAGTCAAAATAAATAAAGAGACTCATAATATCTCTAAATCCATAAGCTAGGAAGTCACTTAAAAAATAATAACCAGGCTATGAAATGGCTTGGTGGGTTAAGCGCTTGTCATGCAAATCATGACCACCTGAGCTCATATCCCAGAATCCATATAAAGCCCAAGGCAGTAGTAGCACATGTCTATAAGGCCATTGCTTCTATGGCTAGATGAAATGCACAGACAGGATTAACAAAAGCTTGTGACTCAGCTATCATGGTAAATGAAAAACAACAAGAAATTATGTCTCAAACAATATGGAACAAAAGGACTGCTACTCGAGCTTGACATATGACCTCAAAGCATGCGCTGTGGCAAACCTTCATTCATAAACACAACAGATGCACATACACACTCACATGTACACATCCATAGTTCATGCACCCACATCACAATGATCAAAGAATACAATAATAAGAAAACAAAGCAATAAGTAATTCTTCATTAATTTTTCTGAAAAGTGGCAAAACCTGTGCTTTGCATGCTATCAAACACACGTGTGTGCACACATACACACACACATACACACATGGGCATTCTGGTAAAATGCACAGCAAAGTTAACCTAATTGTCATCTATTTCTATAAAATATCTTTGGAGAGAGCATAGTTCTCTCTTGTGAGTTTCAATCCTCTGTAGCCTTTTTACTTTTTAAATTGGGTAATTCCAAGACAGTAAGGGTTTTTACTCTGTGGTATCATTATTTTTGGAAAAATCCTTTTGTTTGAATGTTGTGTTTTTTGTTTAAAATCTAGAATAGATTAATAAATAATAACTCACTTATCCTTTGTAGTTTTTATACCTTCCTCAGTTTTTGTACTTTTTTTTTTGTCCCAGGAAAATCAACATTCATACTAATCTGTCACTTTCCCTGTACCAAGGGCTCTACTGTTTCACCTAACATTTTACACTCATTAAGAGGTAGTGCTATTATAACCCTCATTTTACAGATGGGGTTTCTGAAGCACTCAAAAGGTAAGACACTGAAGTCACCAAGATATCAGAAGCAGTAACCAGGATGAAAGCTCTGGCCCTCTGGATCCCAGTGTGTGCTTATAACTGTCACATTGCCAAATTAATCTGGAATATTCTCACTACTTTTGTGAGGCAGCATAGGATGCTGTCTAAGAACATGGATTGTTGGCACATGCCTCTGATTCAGTATCTTAGGAAGCTCAGGTGAAAAGATGGTGAGCCTAAGAATAAACTATCTCATTACAGGCCAGCCAAGGGTATATAAAGATCACTAGGACAAAACAAAGCAAATAAACAAACCCCACAATGAATAGAACCACTCTTAGAATGAATATTTCCTGATTAAAATTCCATTCTGCTTGTTATTGGTGTGATAAGCCTGGGCAATTTTCTTAGTATTTTCAAAGCTCAGTTCCTCAGAGTCAATGTGAATATGTTTATTTGGAAGGGTTATTAATAATTAGAAAATATACTTGGTAAAGTATTGGCATATAGGAAACTGGAATTATTAATACTATTTAGCCTATGCACCAGGGAAATTAAATGCTTTGCCATGGTTACACACTGGGAATGGAAAAGTGCAGTCTATTCTATGGATTTCATGGTCTCAAAACCAATGCTACATAATTTCACCCTGAAGGAATTTCCTATATTACTTGAGCAAGGGAGTCAGGACAGAAAGGCAACAGAACATGGTTATAAGCCATAAAGTGGGGAGGGAGAGCATCAGTGCATTATGACACTTCAGGGGCCCTGCCTGCCACTGTCATCAGCACACCAGCAATCACAAGCAACAGAATATCTACAGCAAACCCAGATCTCTTTAGGTTAGAACTCACCATTAAACTTCAATTAAAATGTGCTAACTTGGTTGAGTTTATATTAGCAATAGCAGCATCTCTCAGTAAGCTTACTTTTGTTTCCAACTCTAGTAACACAACATCTGTCATGAACCAAAATTTCATACACTGACAGATGTCTGTACCCCAGCTTTCATCTGCCAGCTTCTTACTTAATATAATTTATGTCAGACATTTAAAGCTATTTGTTCTCAAAGTTTCATCTTCTCTCATCTTCTAAAGTTTACTCAAATACATATATTCATAAAGGACATACTTTAATGTATTTGAGATATTTTATAGAGCATTTATTGATTTTTTAGATCACAGAATATATATCTCCTTGTTTATATATTTCAATATATAGTGAAATATATATATATACACACATATAAATACACACACATATATATGTGTATCACTAAATTTATTTATTTTAATCCAATTTCCAGGAATCTAATAAGGCAAGAACAATGAAAACACTGAAAGTGGTTTGGAAAATCTCTGTGGTCTGGCCAGGATAACTATAGAAACACTACTCTTTTAAGTGACATTTTAGATGACCCTTTGAAGCTTGCTGCAAATATTTTTTCTTCTACATTCTCCAGGTCTGATTTGATTTAGTCCCAGCAGCTTTTATAAATGTCCCTGAAACACGAGGTGTATAACTATAGTTCATGATTCAGCACATCTCCATCAGAGAGAAATCCAATTTCCAGGGGCACCACTTACCTTGATTGTGCTGAGATCAATAGATGGAAGAACTTTTAACCTAGATGCATCCCAGCTCACCAACATCCCAACAGGTATGTATTTATAATATTCACCCATAAATTCGATAGAAATATTACATTACAGGCAAATTCATGTTCAGAATAGCAAGATGTTTTTTTTTTTTCAGTTGGATTGTCCGTCAGATAGTTTCCTGAGCACCTAAAACTTCCTGAGACCAGATGTCCCACAGTCTAGATGTAGTTGGGATGCTCAGAGACTCCACAGTTACAGCTCCTGTCCAATTAGTTGTTGATATGAATCAACATCTGTAGCTACATCACTATCTTATTTTTGTCCCAACCTTTCCCAATGATTTTTTCATTTATTTATTTATTTACTTATTTATTTACTTACTTACTTACTTATTCACTTCTTCACTTTACTTTGAAGTATTTCCTCCTCTCCTCCCAGTCCCACTGTCACAGAGTAAACCTCTCCTCCAAATATCCTCTCCTCTTCTCCTCAGAGAAGGGGAGACCTCCATGGATACCAACATGTCTGGCATATAAAGTCACAGCAAGACTAATGCATCCTCTCTCACTGAGACCAGACACAGCAGCCAAGCTAGAAGCAGGATATCCAATGACAGGCAATACAGTCAGAGACAGCCACTGCTCCAACTGTTAGGGGACCGACATGAAAGCCAAGCTGTAGATCAGCTACACATGTGTAGGGTGCCTAGTTCCAGCCCATGCATGCTCTTTGGTTGGTGGCTTAGTCTCTGTGAGCCACCATGAGCCTGAAATAGTTAACTCTGTAAGTCTTCTTACACATCTAGCTCCCTTGATCCTTCTGGTCAGTCTTTCACAAGACTCCCTGAGTTACTATAACCAATAAAACGTTCAAGCACTATAGATAGAGACAACAAGATAGTCCTTCCAACCTATTGATGACTTTCATTTGTGGTAGTTAGAATAAAATCCTCAGCCCTCTATAAAGAGTGCTATTCCTTGCTGAATGAACATGTAGACTATTCACCTGACCCTGCTTTCCTTCCTGTATATTCACTTCTTATGAATATAACAGCAAGTATTTTTCATCCTTTAGGTAACGCCTAAACTGTCCCAAAGAGCAAGAAAATATTTAATTATATGAATATAACACAATGTTTTAAAACATACAATATTTTCACATTCAACATTTTGTTCTTAAAAGTTGAGAGGAGGTATACTTTGCCTTACAGAAGCTTTTCAGCCTCATGAGGTCCCATTTATGAATTGTTGATCCTAGTCCCTGAACTCCTGGGAATCTGTTAAGGCATTTGTCTCCTTTGCCAATGTGTTCCATAGCAGTTCCCCTTTCTCTTCTATTAGACTTTATGTAAAGGTCTTTGATCCACTTGGGCCTGAGTTTTGTTCAGGGTGATAGATATGAAGCTATTTGCATTGTTCTACATGCAGACATTCAGTTAGACCAGCACCATTTGTTGAAGATGCTTTCTGTATTCCATTGTACAGTTTTGGCCTCTTTGTCGAAAATCAAGTGTCCATAGATGTGTGGGTCTATCTCTGGGTCTTCGATTCAATTCCATTGATCAACCTATCTGGCTTTATGTCAATACCATGCAGTTTCTATTACTATTGCTCTGTAGTACAGCTTGATATCATGTGTGGTGTTACTTTCAGAAGTTCTTTTATTGTACATGGTTATTTTAGCTATTCTGGATTTTTTTATTTTCCATATGAAGTTGAGAATTGACACCTCACAAAACTGAAAAGCTTCTTCAAACCAAAGGACACAATCAATAGAACAAAACAGCAAACTACATATATAATGGGAAAAGATCTTTACCAACCCTACATCTGAACAGAGGACCAATCCAAAATATATGAAGAACTCAAGAAACTAGACACCATCAAACCAAGGAGCCCAGTTAAATACTGGGGTACAGAGTGAAACAGAATTCTCAACAGAGGAATCTTGAATGCCTGAGAAACACTTAAATGTTCAACATCCTTAATAATCAAGGAAATGCAAATCAAAACAACCCTGAGTTCCACCTTAGACCCTTCAGAATGGCTAAGATAATGACATGTCAAATGACAGACATATTGGTGAGGATGTGGAACAAGAGGAACAACACTCCATTGCTGGTGGGAGTGTAAACTTCTACAATCACTCTGGAAATCAATTTGGTGGTTGCTCAGAAAACTGGGAATAGTTCTACCTCAAGATTCAGCTATATCCCTCCTGGGCATATATCCAAAAGTTGCTCCACCATCTCACAAGGTCTTTTGCTTAAGCATGGTCACAGCAGCTTTATTCAAAATTGCCCAGAAACTAGAAACAACCTAGATTTCCCTCAAATGAAGAATCAATAAAGAAAGTGAAGTATTACCATACAAGCAAATACTGCCAGCTATTAAAAACAGAGACATCATTGAATTTGCAGTAAAATTGTTGGAATTAAAGAAGATCATCCTTGGTGAAGTAACCCAGACTCAGAAAGAGACATATAGTGTGCACTCACTTATAAGTGGACATTAGCCATAAAGTACAGAATAACTATGCTACTATCCACAGACCCAAAGTAATAAGGATCCCCCAAAGGAGATTGTGTGAATCTTATGCAGAAGGGGAAGTAAAATAGACACTGGTGGTAGATAGCAGAAGGGAACTGGATGGGAGAGTGGGTGAGGAGCAGAACTGGGAAGGACAGCAGGTGTGGAGAAAGACAGGGTCAGCGAGGACTGGGAAAGAGAACAGAAATCAATAGTGGACATCTTTGCGACTAACCTGTGACTGGGGGCTCTGTGAGAGTTACCATAGTTGAGACACCTATCAGTAGGAGATATGGAGACTGAAGTGGCTACCTGCTATAGCCAGGCGGGACTTCTAGAAGAGAGAGGGTGATATCAACCCACCCACAAAAACTTTAATCCAGAATTTGTCCTGCCTACAAGATGTGTAGGGATAAAGATGGAAGTAGAAATTGAGGGAATGGACAACCAACAACTGGCTCAACTTGAGACATCCCTTGGGGGAGAGCCAACCCCTAACAATATTAATGGTACTCTGCTATGCTTGCAGACAGGAGTCTAACATGTATGTCTAACGAAAGGCTTTATCCAGCATCTGATGGAAATAGATGCAGAGACCAATAGCCAAACACTAAGCAGAGCTTGGGGAGTCTTATGGGAGAGTGGGAGATAGGATTGAGTGAGCCAGGGGAGTCAAGGATACACAAGAAAACCTACAGTCTAGAGCTAGGAGTAATTTCTCTTTTCCATGTGCTTTGCTCTACATTCTGAGTGTTGAGCCATGAATACAGAATGCTGTTGTTAGCTGAGCTTTTCCACCAACTTCCTTCCCTAGATGTGTCAGATTTTTTTTTAACCCCATGAAGTTATAGGAATTAAACATCCCATTTGGAATACAAAAAAAAAAAAAAAAAAAAAAACCTACAGTCAACTAATCCGGGCCTATGGAGGCTCACAGAAACTGAACCAACAATCAGAGAACATGCATGGGTGAGGCATAAGCGCCCTACATATTTGTATCAGTTATGCAGCTTGGTCTTGCTGTGGATCCCCTAACAATTGGAGTGAGGCTTGTCTCTGACTCTGTTGGCTGCCTTTGAAGTGCCTGGGTAGGCATCAGCAGGAGAGAAGTT
This sequence comes from Mus caroli, assembly GCF_978045245.1. Classification (NCBI taxonomy): domain Eukaryota; kingdom Metazoa; phylum Chordata; class Mammalia; order Rodentia; family Muridae; genus Mus; species Mus caroli. Next base: position 100,487,810 of record NW_028227265.1, read on the forward strand.
GCTTAGTCCTGCTGCAACTTGATGTCACAGGGTGGGGTGGTAAGGAAGGGGGCTTCCCCTTCTCTGAGAAGAGGCAGGGGTAATGTGGGAAGGGATTTGTGAGGGTGGGACTGGAGGAAAGGAGAGAGGGGGTCTGTGACTAGGATGTAAGGTGATTAAAATAATTAAAGGGAAAACCAACAGTGAAACACTTTTAAATATCTTTCCCCATTAAATGTATTTTTCCGTTATCTTGCTTTGGATTTGCACAGTTTAAAAATAACAGCATAGATTTTTATTTTATTTTATTTTATTTTATTTTATTTTATTTTATTTTATTTTATTTTATTATATTATATTTGTTTCACATCCTTTATTGAGGCAAGGTTGCTAGAGATACACCTACCTCTGAGGTGGTGACCTTCTACACACAAAATGTGAAAGGGCTTTTATTTACATCTTAACCAAACTGAAAGCATAATAAAACACCTTTGTTTTTCTAGGACAAAAAATGAGGGCGGGGTGGGGAGGTGAGGGTGGGGGTAGGGGAGGGTATAGGGGACTATCAGGGATAGCATTTGAAATATAAATGAAGAAAATATCTAATAAAATAGACAAGAAAAGGAAAAATAAATTTTAAAATAGAGAAATGAATGTTCAGCTAGTTAGGTGTCTTTCTGTCTATCCATCTATCTATCCCTTGTTTTATTTTTCCAAAAAGTTTTGATGAACTTCTTTTTTTGTTTTTGGGTTTTTTTTTTGGATTATTTTAGAATTTGGCAAACAAAAGGACTGGTGTGAACAGAAAGGGGGGTATTTTTGTTTGTGTTTTAATAAAATAAATGGGGAAATTCTGTGTCTAAGTATGGCTTAGAAGAACAGGATGGTGAAGCTCATGTATGGGGGACAGGAGGACAATCAGAAAGGCAATGTTAGAGTCAGCTGCAGGAAGAAACCATACATCTAGACGCTGATTGTGATGATGCCTGAGGTTTATTAGAAAAGTCACAATAATAATAAATTGCATGATGATTACTCTTATGAAATCTTATTTGTTACTCATGATCATGACAATGTCTGTTACACACAACTGTCTTACATGACAAAAACTATGTACAGTTCAGCAATTTGAAACACCCATAAGCTTTGATAAGAACTGTGAGATGGTAAAAGACAAAAAAATAAATGAGTAAAAGTTAATAATAATTTAACTAAAGTAAGAAATGCAATGAAAAACAAGCAGGCAAAGAAAATACAAAACCCTCAGTAAACACCTGATGGCCAAAGGGAAAGGAGATCTCAGCATTCCCACCAGCAATAGCAGTACAGAGATAATCAACTGATTTTAAATCTCAAACAAAGCATGTATCTAGGAGAGAGCCCTCAGAACTGTGAGCTCACTCTGATTACACAAGGCTAACCACAGCCCACTTAGAACTTGAGGTTGGAGATATGAGGCACAAAATGATCTTTCTTTCATTTCTTTGCTTCTGCTTTCTCCACCCCACCAAACAGAAGGAAGAGAGACCCTGGAAAAGGAGCTGGCAGAATGGAGGAAGCAGGCACCTCTACATTCACTTCTCCTTACTTTGTCCTGCTTTGTTGAACATCTCCCACAATGCACTTCTCCCTTCTCTTGTATACACTCCATTGATCTATTTCAGAAAACTTCTCAGACTAATTTTCTAAATGTATATTAAGGGAAATTAAGCTATTACCTTTCTTAAGGATAGAAAACAAAACAAAAAGTTGTGATTATATAGTGGTTAGTATTGTGTTATGACCATCTCCCTATTCATAGCATCTAAATACATCCCTTACAGTACAGAGTGACCGAGATGAAAGTGTGACACTGTTGCACTTCAGTTGATGACACTATGGTTTGCAGTTGTCACCTCAGCTTTGTGACATGATCCTTTTGCTAGCATGTTACCGTAGGAAATGTATATGTCTCCGGGAGCACTGTTTCAGTGAGTATCATCAGGGTGGGAGTGAGTGCATTTGGGGATACACAACTCTCTTTGAACATGATTTCAAGTCTCTGTGCAATGAGACTAAACCTCCTCCCCTCATCTTAAGCTCCACCTAATGTGATATGTGTGTATGAGAACAAGAGCTGGGTTGTACACAATCCAAATAACCTCTGTAATTTTCTTAGCAAGCAACTTAAGACAAACCAATTGTGTCTAAGATTTTTCTTCACATCTGTAAACAATAGAATAATAACAACAGTTTCACACACACACACACAATGTTTGATTTTTTTTTCTAACACTCACATGAGTACATATCTGGGGATGCCAATCATTTTGTTTCCGCCTCACCCTCTGGCTGAATCCCTCTTTCTGTTGCATTGTCTTCCCCGGCTCACCACAGACTCTGCCATTTGACATAAGCTTCTTTGCCAAGAAATTTCACAGGCGAAATGCATTTTTAATGCTCAGAGTCAGAAGTCTTGCTTCCAGCAGCACACAGAGAGATTTGGGGCTCTGCTTGATTGTAGAAATTGCATTTAGGATAATGGAGAAACTGGAAGCATGTGCGGCTGCAAATACAATGCCCTCAGATACATGTCTTTTAAAAGAGAAGCTTCATTTCCCACAGAAAACCAGCACATAAACTCCCCACCACCTAAGCATCACTCTCCCAAAGCCACAACTTTCCCAACGCTAAGTGAACTACTCACATGTAATTCTGACTTCTGTCTGGGGACAAGAAGCAGACACAAAACCTTTGTTGGCTTACCCCATACTCTCCCTCTCACTTTGGCAGCGGCCCTCATTGTGGTGGGAGCTACACTTGCTAGTTTACATCTTTTCAGCCTCAAAGCCAAGCCATGATGCTTTATTGACTCTTTCTCTAACTTATAGAGGACTTAGGCATCACCCTCCAAGGTTATAAGCACTTCTCAGCCTGTCTGCCTCTAGAGTGGATACCATCCATGAAGTTTTAATCTCTTTCCAGCTTTGCTACAGTGTGAAAAGGATAGTGTCCCTCAAAAGCCTACATCTTACATACTTGGCCACACATAGAGCAGTATTGATGATACTGTGGGTCTAGGGGAAGCCCTTGGGTCACCGAGAGTGGCCTCTAAAATATAATAATGGAATTTCCCCTCGCTCACATCTTGTATCTCTCTGAATTTCAGTTCTATCTGTAATTACTAAGTTCATCCTGCCCTCCTGACATGATAAGGTACCACCAACAGTTTCTAGATGATGGTACTGCAAAATCAATAGGCAAAACTAACTTCTCTGTACAGCATAAAATGCCAAGTTCCAGCTAGTATCTGAAAGATAACCAACACAATTTCTTTCTTATCAAATAATATTGACAATAGTTAACATTATTTAGTTTATTTTTAATTGCCAGGTATTACTCTGATCTCTTTAGATGCATCATGTAATTTGATCTTGGAAACTGAACCATGAGATAGGAATTATTATTTTCATACTCTTTGGTACATATGAGGAAACTGAAGGGTAAATGGAGGAACTTGACAAAGACCATAGTGTGCCTAAAGTGTAGATGCAGAACCCATAAAGATCCTCCATTCTTCAACCTCATTTGCTCTATACCTATTGTCAGACCATAGTCAAGTATGAGGACCATAGGCCAGTGTTCACAGGCTCTCTTGTAACCCTTGTTCCAACACACCAAACCACCCACTCTTCAGGGAATGTAGCCATATATCCCATTTATTTCATAGCACTGAACCCTGGGATGGTGTTTTCTTCTTCCTTGCTGCCTGTGGGTGTTCAGAGAACTCTTCCTCCCTTTGAAATCCTCTGCCTTCCTCCCTCAGCCTTCAGGTTCTTAGACACCGTTAATGAGCTCCAGATCAGGAGGATCAGCCCTTTTCATACAAGTGTTTAGATGTGTCACAGTTGACTCGAGCAGTATGTTCTGTCTTCAAGATTTGAGTACCTCAAAGAATAGATGATGCTCTGTGTTTTCATTTTATATTTGTTTTTTGTAATGTCTGACAAAGTGACTGGTATGAAGCATGCATACACACACACACACACACACACACACACACACACACACACACATATATATATATATATATATATATATATACACATACATAATCATATGTCAAACTAATTAGCTAAGAAGAAACAAGGAAACAAGGAGCAGTATTTGAGCATGGAACATTGCAACAGGTCACTGATGTCTGCATGATGAGTTTCCAAAACTTGAGCTGGAAATTATTTTCCCTCCTAAAGAAAGCTGAGTAAGTTAACATCTTGTCTTTACCAACTACACTTTTAAACAGATGAAGTTGTCATTTAATAAAAGCCACCACCTGCGACAGACTTTTTATAGTGAAGGCACTGAAAGGAATGGCATCTTAACACAGAATTAGAGCTCAAGAAAGAGATAAATAGAGCTATGAATTTACAATTGATGAGGAATGTGTGTCTTGAAATATTTGTGATTTTGTAATTGCAGCCAGACTTGAGATTTCTCTTGACAGGTGTTTTAAAAACCACAGTCATGCAAAAAAAAAAAAAAATGGAAGTTTGCAAAAATTGAGAACACAACAGAGAGTTACCAAAGGGGATGGACTGAGATGTGGAGTGGACTGGGTCAAATGATTGTGTATTTTAGGTGCTTCTGGGGGCAGATTTGCACCATGACATCAACAGGGAAGGTTTTATCTTGATGGTCCATGGTAATTATTTCCTGTACTTCACACTCATTGAGTCATCACTCTTTGCTTTTGTTCTCTGTGGTTTTATCTTTCCTAAACAATTATGCCATTTATGGAAATTTAGCAAAGCACAGAACAAAATGTTACAAACTATGAGACTGATGGCAAGCTACTCTAAGTTTCTGTTTCCTTTCTGGAATATTAAGCTTTGTAAGGCCATAGGTTAGTAAATAAAGGATAGATTCAAGTTCATTCCCGTAGTTTTCTTCTTCCCCTCCTCTTCTACTGATTACCTCATCTCTCCTCTTTCTGTCTTAAGTATTTTCTTCTTTTCCTTCCTTTATTGCCTTCTCTATCCTCTCAGTCCTGCCATATTTATTGTATTGAGTTAAAAGCACAGTGCATACTTGCCTTTCTTTCTCCATTCTCCTTCTAGCTTAATAAATCAGAGCCACCCCCTCAGCATCCTTCTCAGGGAGTTTCCCACCAGGGTTCAGCCTTGCTATGTAAAGATGAACCTCTCATCATCTTTGCTGAGTTGGACACACAGAGCAGCACTTAGAGAGCAGGACCCTGAGACGATGTCGTTTGGTGTACTGGAGTGAGGCAGCCAGGAGAAGGTTGAAACCAGTTTCAAGGTCTACTGGAGTGTGACGAGGAATGATCAACCTTGGAGAGCTCCTGGGCAGGCATCTATGCATATGAGAAGTTTCTGGTGCTTTGAAATTAAAAACTGGCTACATTTGGGCTGAGCAGAACTTGATTGCATAGAGATTCTATAATAAGTAGTTATGACTTAAATATCTATAAATAGTAGTTAATACTGAAAGCTCATATGATTGATTGTTTCTTTTTCTTAAGGTAGAATGCTTTCCTATGTTTAACCTCTCCATCCACAACTGGATCATGATTAAGTAGTTTCAAGCTTAAAATGAAAAATATTTTGTAACGTAGCTAAGTAGCAAATCCCCACATTATTAAAAGTCTTTAAGAAATTGCATGAGCCCAAGGCTCTGGAAGCATCAATGCATTTCAACTGACTAAATATGCTTGGATGTCATTCCTAATTTGTCATGAAAGATGCTCCTGTTATTTCTGACCCTCAAGCTTCACACACACACACACACACACACACACACACACACACACACACACACACACACCACAAATTTTCCATGGGAAGATTTTATATAGAAGCTGGGAGATTGTGGTCAAATACTGTGAAATGCAAACAAAGTGATGGACTCCTATGCAATATTGAGTAGTAATGTTGAAGGATATCATTGTATTAAAAAAGAAAGAAAGAAAGAAAGAAAGAAAGAAAGAAAGAAAGAAAGAAAGAAAGAAAGGAAGGAAGGAAGGAAGGAAGGAAGGAAGGAAGGAAGGAAGGAAGGAAGGAAGAAAGAAAGAAAGAAAGAAAGAAAGAAAGAAAGAAAGAAAGAAAGAAAGAAAGAAAGAAAGAAAAAGGACCTCTGGAAGTGCTGACTCTAAGAGATGGCGGCACAGAGTCTGGCCATTACTTTTCAATAGAGGCCCATTTTCAACTCTGAAAATCCAGCAGCTGAAGGAACCACTTTAAGAGAAGGGAAAAGTGATACATTGGAAGTCAAGATCATTACCGCTGCACATTAATTTTTTATATAAAATTCATTTCTTCAAGACTTTAAGAATTCAGTTTTCATAATGATTCAATAAATATAAACTGAAAGAAAAAATTCAGAGTATCCTAGAAGGAGAAATAACATTACAATGCTAATACAGTCAGTAGCAGGCTGCAGTAATACAGATTATCATACATAACTGTCTCGTGGAAGCTAATTTGACTTTTATTGTGCTGCTAAATGAAATTATTACATGATCTATAGATTATTGAGCCTTGTGGCAATGCTGGAAAAGTGAGGCACTGAGTTGCATCTTTTACTTTGATGGTTGCAAGGTTTTTAAAGCACTTTATACATTAGGAGAGAGTAAAGAAGAGTCTAGTACTCACAAACAACACAGTGACTAAATAAATTACTTGCCAGAAACCATAATCATGGCAGGAGTAGTATGGCAAGCAGAGTACTTCCTCATTAACCGTGTGCATCCAATAAAGACGAAACACTGGAAAGCACTTATGCATGTCAGATGCATACTGATGGAGACTGGGGTTTTCTTCTGACGGGTCCCACACAGTGTGGCCAGCTATTGCTCTGCTGTCCCAAATAGACTTGAATTATTCTGAGGACTTTGATATTTGACTTCGTGGTGTTGTGAACAGCTCAACAATTATAAGAATAGTGAGATCCGGTTAAGAATATTATTTCCCACTTGGAACATCTTCTGGGTATATGCCCAGGAGAGGTATTGCTGGATCTTTCGTTAGTACTATAATCAGCCACCAAATGCAGACACTATTGCATATGCCAGCAAGATTTTGCTGAAAGGACCCTGGGACAGCTGTCTCCTGTGAGGCTATGCCAGTGCCTGGCAAGTACAGAACTAGATGCTCACAGTCATCTATTGGATAGAACACAGAGCCCCTAATGGAGGAGCTAGAGAAAGTACCCAAGGAGCTGAAGGGATCTGCAACCCTATAGGTGGAACAACATTATGAATTAACCAGTACCCCCAGAGCCCATATCTCTAGCTACATATGTAGCAGAAGATGGCCTAGTCAGTCATCATTGGGAAGAGAGGCCCCTTGGTCTTGCAAACTTTATATGCCCCAGTACAGGGGAATGCCAGGGTCAAGAAGTGGAAGTGGGTGGGTAGGGGAGCAGGGTAGGGGGAGGTTATAGGGAACTTTCGGGATAGCATTTGAAATGTAAATAAAGAAAATATCTAATAAAAAACTTGCAAAAAAAAAAAAAAAAAGAACAGTATGTGGAACCTAGTTGTAGTGAAAATAGGTATTCCAAACTGTATTGACTTAACAAGAATGGGTCAATTCAGTACTAGTAGTTATGGTCTGTAATTTCATTTCCAGGCCCTTTTTATACATTCCAACTAGCTCCCTGTGTCATGTTCTAATAACCAGTTTCTTTAGATTATCACTGGGGCATTACCATACTACAGCCCAGATTCAATATGAATACAATCAAGTATAATCATGGCCTCCCTCCAATAATGCTGGCAATAATATGCTACCTTCTGACTTGTTTATTTTTTTTAACCTACTATGTTCTATTAGTGTTGCCAATGTATGCATTCCTCAAAGATGAATGATTCTTTTTCCTTCAGCAACTAACACGTAATAACCCCTTTGTGGAAGGTAGAGGTTAGCGATTACTCACTTCAGCTATCTCAGAATTTTAACTGACTTGATCTGGTGCAGGTCTTGTGCACTTTTCTACAACTACTATAAGTTCCCAAATGTAATATTCAGTTCAGGCCCAGGAAATAGAATTATGCCACACTGCACACTATACTTTGACTCCTACATTCTTTCTATCCTTCCTCTGTAAAGTTCCATGAGCATCTTCAGGAAAGGGAGGATGTTGTTAAAGATTTTCCACTTAGGACTAAGTCCTCACATTCCCTTACCCTTATACCAAATAGTTGTGAGTTTCTGCATTGACTGCTGAAGAAAGAACCTTCCCTTACCAGAGTTGAGAGCAGCTCAGGTACCTTGTTATAGGCAGAAATTTTAGAAGGCAATTCGACAACATGACCATTTAGCAAAGTAACAACAGGTTCATTCCTAGGCCCTGTAGCCTTGCCTGTTGGCATCTGCTTTTGACCAGAATTATGGTGCTAAGACCTTCTGTGGGAGAGGCCTTAACTTAAATTGGGAAGCAGTTAGCTACATCAAACAGTAGTACAATTATTGTACCAGTAGTCACATATTTCCTGGAATGGTTCAGTGCTAAATAAAACAATTGGTATGCCATCCCCCAGAGCTTTTGTAGCACTATCTACTATGATGAAAGCTAGCCAGAGAGCTAGAAGTTTCTAAATAGTATAAGACTGATTGCTCTGCAGGCTAAAAGTATGGTGCCTTAAGCAATTTACTGTCTAGATATTGTTGGTGGGTGACCATGAGCCATGGAAAGAATCTGGTGATAATTGTTTTTAAATAGTATCTCATATGTGACAGAGTGACCCTCATATATCATGTTCTACAGTGTGCATGTGTCATATACCATGTTATACAGTGTGACTCCCTCACAAAGCATGTTCTACAGTGTGTGTCCCTCATATATCATGTTCTACACTGTGTATCTCTCATATATCATGTTGTACAGTATGATTTCTTCATATAACATGTTCTACAGTATGCATCTCTCATATACCATGTTCTACAGTGACTTTGAACTTCTTATATATCTGAGAATGACTTTGAACTTCTTATATATCTGAGAATGACTTTGAATTTCTAGTCCTCCTGGCTCCACAATATTATAGAATTCCATCTCAAATTTTAAGTATATTAAAATATATGTTCTTTGTCTCTCTCTTCCTCAGGATTCCCCAAGCTCAGTTCAATGTTTGTCTGTGGATCTCTGCACTTGTTTCAGTCAGTTGCTGGGCAAAGCTATGATGAGAAGTTTCCTGTTCAAAGCACCACAGAATAATACTAGCAGTGCCCTGGGCACCCTCCCTCTCATGGCATGGGTCTCAACTCACGACATGGGTCTCAAACAAGACCAGTCATTAGTTGGCCATTCCCTCAGTTTCTGCTCCAATTTTACCCCAATATAAGAGGCAGAGAGGTCAAGCATACCACAAGAAATCCCACAGAATCAGCTAACTTTGGTTCATAGGGGCTCATTCTGTGATTGGCGGTCAGGAAGCCTGCATGAAGCTGACCTAGGCCCTTCTCACATATGTTATTGTTTTGTGGCTTGGTCTGCTTGTGGTGCTTCTAAGAATGGGAGAAGGGTCTGTCTCTGACTCTGTTGTTTGCCTCTAAGATCCTTTCTTCTCATTGAGAGACTTCACTTAGCCCCAGTGGGAGAAGAAGTGCCTAGCACAATGGCAACTTGATGTGCCAGGGCTGGTTGAAATTCATAGGAGGCCTTGTTTCTGAAGAGAAAAGGAACAGGAGTGGATGAGAAGGGGGAAGGGAGGTAGGGAGAAGGACCAAGATGATAGGAAGGAGGGAAAACTGCAGTCAGGATGTAAAATAGATTAATTAATTAATTTTTTGTTTCTAACCATATCCTATATTTTTATATTAATACAAGATTACATAAAACTTTTTCCCAAGGCAGCTATTTTAATAAAAAAAATAATGACATCTCAGAACACACAGAATCTTTACTATTTAGTCTAATGGGAACATTTTTCTTTTTCTCAAATATCTGGTTGTCAATTACTTCCACCATATGAAATGGAGAAATGAAATAATTTTTTCATTTAAATTCACTTCAAGAAATATCTGTCACACACCAGCCATTTACCAAGAAACTAGAGAAGACAGAATAACCAGTTCTCATCTCACCACAATGAAGAGATTAATAAAAAAAAATGGTAGTCGGAAATAGTAGTATTTGAGTTCACAATGATTTTTAGAACACTTAATTGAGATGCTAGTTGAGTTTCCTGGCCATTAGCACAGTACTTGGTAGAGGCCAAGAGTGCCTTTTCAATATGACTGTCTGTACTCAGAATAATGACTTTAATAAATCGAAGAGTATTCATTCAAAATAAACAACCAATCATACACCAGAAAACAATAAGCATGACTTTTTTGAGTATTTATATAGTTATTTAGGCTTCATGATGCGCCTTTAGCTCAAGGCACATATTAGAGATACAAAATAAGAAAATAAAATATTAATAATAAAACAAAATTAATAATAATTGTAATAATTCCATGTAGGTAATTGAGAAAAGATGATCATAAATTCCAAGCCACCCTGTACTATACTAGCTAATTGTATAGTATTAAACTACTACTACTACAACTACTACTACTACTAATAATAATAATGATAATAATTAATCCTGAGAAGAAAGCAACAGGAAATTATAGATGATGTTATGGAAATACTAAGTCAATCTGTCTATACCATGCTTGGCTTTGCTGTGATGATATGAGAGGAACCAACATTAACAAGATCTATTTGCTATTTTTTCTATATTGCCAAATCTCTATCTTCTAATAAGACACTACACCTAGAGACTCAACACCCTTTCCTGTTGCCTGTCGTTTCTCTAAAACTTTCTTGTTCTTTAACTGAAGTTTCTATATAAGCCGAGATTCAAGCTTTAAGCCTTGTGAACTATACTGTGTATAATATATCCACTTTAAATAATATGCTTTTGGTTACTACACTAGAGATTCAAAGTCCTTTTCCATTGCCTGTCATTTGTCGAAAAGTTTTTTTATTCTTTACTGAAGATTTTGTATAAGCTGAAATTCAAACTTGAAACTTTGTGAGCTGCTCCATGTATAAAGTACCCCCTTAATAAACATATTTTTGTCTTTCACTTGCCAATCAAAATTTTAAGAATGTCTCTAAGACCCTATGGGATTTTTCTTCACCTATATACTCCACAACTTTAGAACATTCCAACTTTTGTTCCTTGTGAGTTATTTGGGTTTTCATATTTAAAATGTTTATATTAATTATACTGAATCATGATAGTGGGATACGATGAAACATTTCTTTTACATCTTTTAATTATTTATTTTTATCCTGGTAGGTATGTGTGTGTGTGTGTGTGTGTGTGTGCGTGCGTGTGTGTGTGCGTGTGTGTGTGTATGTTCGGTACATATTTGAGTATAGGTGTACTCATCCCTTAGCATGCATGTGGTGGTCAGAGGAGAAATCTGAATGTCTTTTATTCTCCTTCCAAGTTGTTCTTGAGGCCAGAGTATTCTCATTGTTTCTGCTGCGCTGTGTACCTCAAGCCAGACAGCCTTAAAATCTCAATGTAATCCTCCTATCTCCGTCTCCCATCTCAAAATAAGGTTTTGGGATTACAAGCATGCACCACTGTGTTCACCATTTTACATGAGCTCCAAGGATCAAACTTAGGTTGTGGTACTGGCTGGTTTTGTGTGTCAACTTGGCAAAAGCTGGAGGTATCACAGAGACAGGAGTCTCAATTGAGGTAATATCTTCATGAGATGCAACTGTAAAGCATTTTCTCAATTACTGAGCAAGGGAGGAGGGCCTAGCCCATTGTAGGAGATGCCATCACTGGGCTAGTAGTACTGGGTTCTATAAGAAAGCAAGCTGAGCAAGCCAGGGGAGGCAAGCCAGTAAGCAGCAACCCTCCATGGCCTCTGCATCAGCTCCTGCCTCCAAGTTCCTGCCCTGTGAGTTCCTGTCCTGACTTCATTCAGTGATGAAGAACAATGTTGAAGTATAAGTTTAATAAACCCTTTCCTCCCCACCTTGCTTCTTGGTCATGATGTTTTGTGAAGGAACACAAACCCTAAGACAGCTGTCATCCTTGTGCAGCAAGCAATTTTACCCACTGAACCATCTCTCTGACCTGTGAAGCATTTCTTACAGGGGACAGAATAATGGTTTGGTCTGTTAGGATACTGCTCACCAATTTACATATAACCATAGGTAAAAATAAAGTAAGACTCCTATTAAAAAGTCAGGTTTGGGTTTTCAAGATTAATGTGGAGGCCAAGTATTTCACGAGGAATAAGGTACAACTCCCAGGGATGCTGTGTCTCACAGATAAGAAATGCTAAGTGGGGAGAGGACACACAGACAGGCGATGCTTTAAAAGGACCTTCATAATTTAGGTTCTAACATTAATGAGTGTTTCTCAATGAATTAAACTAGGAGTTTCAGGTCTGCCTTAGTGTTTCCATGACCAGGATTTTGTGCATCCAACAAGCAAGGCAACAGCAGCAATCATTGCAGAGCCATGCTTACTTCAAGGAAGTGGTAGAGTACAGCTATTGCTGCCTACCTTTCTCTTGACAGATATAAAGTTAGAAATCATTTCAGTAGAATTCCAACCTTGTTTCTTGGAGTGCCTGCTTAGAAAAAAAATGGATGTTTTTTTCTGTTAAGATAAAATTAAAAATTAAGGGAATGAAAGGACAAACAAAGCAGGATCTGAAAACTGGCAGGTCTACTTATGTTGGTTCAGTAGTAAAGGAGAAGATGGGTATATTGAGTGGCAAAAGAGAAACACTTTAAGGACACTTTAAGTTACTCAAAAGAGTGTGTGGTGTTGAGGCAGAGTGCCTCAGTGTCAAAACTTGCAGGCCCTAAGAGCTAACAACAGTGCTCCACAGAATTCCCAAACCTGGGCAAATTCCTTCAACTAATCCTCCATTGTTAAACCAGAAATATAAGCAAATGATTAAACTGGCTGATTGGGCATCTCTTGAAAGAAAAATGCTACTCATCTTTTTTTCTTTTTTTCTTTTTTAAATAAAAACAGAGAAAAGAAGAAGGTAGGGCATGGGTATTCACAGGGTCAGGGGTAATGTGCAAATAATGTGCTGAGTCAGTTGCTATCAACTTGCATTAGCAATCTACAGTGGGATCCCTGACTTTCCAGTGACTCCATTCCTCAAACCTGCCTGAAACTTTAGATAATGACAAGTTGCATCACATCCTGCATCTTCTACCTCATGTTTTATGTTCTGTGGATGTGACTTTCATATGGCTACTCACAAGCGGGAATTTCCTATCCTTCATCCCAATATCTCGAACAAATTATTTTTTTGCAGCAGACCTCAACAATATAAACATATTTTTCTTTCTTTTCATTTTCAGAGAGCTTTCTTCCTTCTGTAAAGGAAGCTCTTCCCAAATGGCCATTGTGCAGCAAACACTACAGCTCCACTACAAGCTGCATGGGGCTAGACAACTAAAGGCAGCCCAGTAGTGGACAGAGGTGTATATAACTGCTTAGAATACAGTTGGCATCAGTGATGTAATATGCAGGTTAAACCTTCATTTGTTCAATATTTTCTCAGAAACGCAATGCAATCAGTGACTGGGGAATCATCACAATCAGAACATGCACTATGCCTTCCTGAAGATGCCTTCGTTGCAATGGTAGAGCCCTATGATAAAAACACAAGCTAAGGTGTTTTCAGATAGGATTTCTGCAGCAAGAAAAACAAAGCAAAATACTTATCTAGACATTGGCTATGGTGATGCAGGCATGTAACCACAGCAAGTAGGAGGCAGATGATCATCACAAAATCATGGTCAGCTTGGACTACGAGTGACACAGCAGCAATAACAATAAGGAGAGTTTCTAGAAAACACTGGAGAGTTCTAGTTGCCAATAGAGACTCCGTTCTTGATCAAATCTTAGTCAGGCTCCTCAGTGGGCTGTTCATAACTATGCTTCTACCTGAGCTGTCCTTGTGTGGTAGCTCCCCAATGATGTGGGAACTTCTGGTTTCTTTGGAATATCAGTTATGTCGAAAGATGTTTTGTTGAGGCAGACAGGTGAAAGAATGTTTTGCTAACGTAGACACATGAAAGAATATTTCCCTGAAGCAGACACAGGTGAAAGGATGCTTTACTATAACAGACACATGAAAGGATGTGTGATATTTAGAAAGAATATAAATATGAATGCACAGACAGTAGGGATATTGGTTTTCCTTGCTCTGCCTACATAGACTTCACTAATGATCCACATATATTGTTTTGCCTTACATTGCATTGCTGGGCTTTGCTTCATTTGTGGTGACTTCATCGAAAAGAACTTGCCAAAGAATTTCTCCTGTGGTTTCTGCAGCTTCTTGCCACATCTGGGGACTTGATTAGGTTGGCATGCCTTGCAACTTTTATTGTATTGAACAGTACTTGTTGAATCATGTGTAGTGTCTGGCAAGTGGACTGGACTGCAGCTGCTGGTTCATGTTTGGTGTTTGCTGGTGAACTGAACTCAGAACAATGAGTGTTGGAATCACTCAAAGAACCGTTTGTAAACAGGTTCTCTTCCCTGCACCCTAATAATCTTTCTTTTCCACTACCTCTAGTGGGTGGTGGGCTAGAAGGGGGGTTGGACCCTTATAAAGTAGGTTGTCAAAACTATATGCCTACACCCCACACTTGCTAACTAATTACATTTTATGTTAGATAGAATTCTGCATCCCCACACACTATGTATTTTCATTCTAGCATGCTCTTAGTGAAAAAAAAAATCCATTAGGAAGGTTTAGCAAGAATTCCCACTGCTTTTGGTGACCTCTGAATAAAGTACCTCTAAGTGATCCTTTCAAGCTGCTTCCTGCAAATTGTATTTGGTAGCTATGCAATAAAACCTGCTCCCCCACCCCAATTATAATCTTGACACGTATCATAGAACTCAGGAGTAAAGCTGTTTTGGAAAACCAACTGAATATTTTTAACACTCCTTTAATACCAACTTGGACAAATATTAGTAACATAAGCCTGGGCTTTTTTTGTTTATCACATTAAGACAGGCTTAGACAACTTGACATGAACACAGCCATTATAAGTCCTAACTTTCATGGTTGCCCAAGTGTGACCCTGTTTTTATCTCCAGTTTCCCAGAAACTGTAAATAGACAGAGCCATGTGCCTTATTTACATAAAGCATTATGAAAAACAAAACCTGCTATATGCCAGTTAAGATAATGTCAGTTTTGTCCTCACCAATAAACATACCCTCCTCACTTCTGAAGAGTAATGCAACATGATTTGCTGCTTCCCAGGGCCATATTTCTGTGAGAAAGCCCCACACAGAAATGTACTCTGTGCAATCCTGTACCTGTTTTGTTGACTTTAAACTGAGCGCACATATAGCCAGTCCTACAAGAACTTACCAAACTACTGCTTCAACAGAGTCTGGTTGTCTTAGGAGATAAAATTAACACCTATTACATTGAGATGTCAGAGTTTGGTTTAAGACACAATTTTCAATTGGATGGGTGTCTAGGGTAATTAGTATTAGAAATAATCATTTAGGGTTGTGTAAAAATGCAGAGGATGGTAACTCAAGAGTATTAGGATAAATTGTGTGATAGTATTTTCCATTAGAGAGTTGATATGTATACAGATGGTGTAGCTCAGTGGTAGAGTCCTTGTGAAACATATATAGGCTTTTACAAAGAAAATAAAGACTTGAACTGAGAGAGAGAGAGAGAGAGAGAGAGAGAGAGAGAGAGAGAGAGAGAGATCAAAAAGGAGTTGTAGAATGCTGAATATTCTTTTATAAACTGTTCAGAGTAAAATTGTCCACCATAGTTAATTCGTGTCAATTATGTTGTGATTATGGTGCAATAAGATAATGTACACCAAGAATCCATAGATTTTTTTCTGAAAGTATGAAACAGAAAATGTTTTGAAGATCACATAAAAATTTTCATATACTATTTATTTTGTTGTTGATTTTTAATAACAATTTAAAATTTAAAAATTGTTTATGAGTCATAAAAAGGCACATCATAATTTTTATTAAATTGCCAATCTATGATGCAAATGGTATGTTCTGTGAAAGCAGATGGTTCTGTCCTTCAAGAGAAATAATTTACTTGAGATTATAAGGAAAGGCACCAGGCTAGGTACATCTAGGCCTAACCAGACTCCCACTCTCACAATTAGAATGTGCCACACACATTGAAGTTCATAATGCCCATCATGCAATGCCTTGACATTCTGAATATTTCAAAGGTGAAGAAACCTGCAAAACCCTCAAAATAGATTGCATTCTCTCTCTCCTCTCTATCTGTCTCTGTCTCTCTGTCTCTCTCTGTCTCATCTCTTATTTTTTATCTCTCTGATAAAGCATATAACAAAAAGTCAAAGGACTCTTGAACCTTCATCAGCTAAAGCAGACCTTATAAGCCTGATGACTTCCCTTATAATAATCATTAGAGCCCCAATCAAAATAATATCCCCTTTGTACACATCAGGAGGAAACATGACTTAGAAGACAGAGACATGGAGAAGAATAGGAGTAGATAGTTTTAAGCCGTCTTCCACTCTGCTGTGCACACATTAAAATTGGTATTCCACTTTGCTACTGAAAAATAATAATTCCTATTTTTTCAGCTACGATTTTTTACAACTGTCCTTTAGTTCATCATCTCTAGAAGAAAATAGATGTGGAATTTCTAGCTTATATGGATCCTCTTTTAATTATAAATAGTCACATGTCTCCTAATGTCTCATAATATATTAAATAATTTTTGCCATCTTTATGTGGGCACGTCCTCTTTAACCCCTGCTCCAATCCTCAGGAGAGGTGACAAAACCTTCTATCTCTGCATATCATAATCTGAGGAAACAAGCTGAGGTTCTGGGATTGTTTAATGATTGGTGAGTTGATTAAGTGGGAAGAAATGAATCATCGGGTCCTCACTTTAGGAGGTCCAATTGAAGTAATTAAGTAGACCAAAACTAAACTGAGCCCACGTGTACTCCAAGTGGTAAACAAGATCACACTGTATACCTGCAAAACTAGAGCTCCAGGTCTGGAGAAGGATGTGACTCTCAAGTAAAATGTCTACCTTCTCCTTCCCTGCTCCCGTCCACACGCGAAGCTTTGATTTATATGAATGGAGAAATAATAGTGATCTGCTGAATATTTATAAACCTTGAAAGGTTAATCACAGAAGCTTCTGCCTGTGCCTTTTTCAGAACCATTGAGCTAATTATAAAAGAGCCTTGGAGGGTTATGTGGAGGCTAAGACGGAGTCTTTTGATTGCATGAGAGAGAAAAACCTCGTCAATATGTATATGGCAAAAGAGAGGGATATCAGTTAAGGCTTGGCAAACCTAGATAGAAATTCCTTAATAAGAAAATCTTTTACTCTTCTTCTAAAAAAAAAGTTTTCAGTGTCTATTAAAGACAATTTGGAATGAGGTTTCTAAGGGGCTAACACAGAAGAACTCAACTTGTCTGGTCCAGTACCTTTTGTCCTTACAAGTTTCTGATAGGGAACAAGGTAGCTAGCACTGAGAAGAAAACATGGGACATACACTGATGATCATGTTACACTTATCAAAATGTTGATAACTCACCCCCTTTGCCATCCAATCAACAAGCAAACTCTTCCTGCCTCCTTTCTGTAAATCCACCAGTACCAATGTATGGAGAAGTAAAATGTGAGTGCTGTAGCACTGGCTCTGTGTTCACTGAGCATGGAAACCTGCCTTGTTCTATACCAGCATAGGGAGAGAGAGAACAAAAGGAGTCATAGCTTAAACTCAACCACAAAGAATGCTCAGCATTACTCTGTAGAAACAACAAAGGCTCAGTGACCATTTTATCAAGACATAAAAGCTAAAGTAAGCATGGAGTAACTTCAGAGGTTCTTTATCAGAAATTACTATAACTGCTCATTCTGTGTTCAGCCAGCATCATTTTTTACCCAGTACTGCTTCCTGTTTCTCATACCTTTCCCCATTGGGTCATTTCATACAGTTATATAGTCCTTCCTTAGATGGTAAATCAAAGCCTACATAAATCCTTATTTCAGGGGTTGTGCTAGTGTTGACATAATGCAACAACTCTGCTTTAAAGAAAAATTTTAAAAACTAGATTGGATAGCATGATTATGAGTAACCTTGGACTAAGAACACATATTCTATTTACTGAGTGATGTGTGTGAACTTTGAAAGCCAATGGACAAAAAAAGTCATGAATTAATGAATTCAGCTAGCACCTAACTGATGACAATATGGCAGTGTGCCATAGCAATTGAAGTTTACAAGGTGAGTGGTAGAAGCCTGTTGTTTGCTCAGCTTACAACAACTTCCAAGGGGTTTACCTACTAGGGAATGCCTGGTCACATGCACAGGTAACATAGAAATTCCTATTTGCTTTTTGCAAGATGTTTTTTGATAGTCTAAGATAATCTTGGCTCTAGACACATAGAATACAACCTCTCTACCACCATGAGGTTCTTCTGAGCTGAGGCTAGAGAGAGTCTACAGCACCTTTAATAGAAAGGAGATTTCTTCAGAGAACTTCAGTTTTAGAGTAGATTGAGACATTTATTTTATAGAAGCTGATAAAACAAAGCAAATGAGAATGTGGTGGTTTTGCCGATCTCTCTCAGTCTCTCTCTCTCTCTCCCTCTCTCTCTCTCTCTCTCTCTCTCTCTCTCTCTCTCTCTCCCTCCCTCCCTCCCTCTCCCTCTCCCTCTCCCTCTCCCTCTCCCTCTCCCTCTCCCTCTCCCTCTCCCTCTCCCTCTCCCTCTCCCTCTCCCTCTCCCTCTCCCTCTCCCTCCCTCCCTCCCTCCCTCTCTCTCTCTCTCTCTCTCTCTCTCTCTCTCTCTCTCTCTCTCTCTCTCTCTCTCTCTCTCTCTCTCTCTCTCCTCTCTGCTGTTGTCCTACTTTAGATATATAATTTCAAGGCAGTCTGAATAATATAATTCCCAGAGTGTAAATTGCTTTCAGTTATGCCATCTACTTCAAGCTGTGTTAAACTTTATTTCGTGGCTATCGACTTGCTACATGAAAGTAAATACTTTAAAGTTGATTAATATTTTTGACATATCTTCATGTAACACGAGGGAATGTTTATCATCTAATGGAATAATACCGTTGAAAATAGATCCAGAAAAGTTTTATGTTCTATCTATGGAAATGTGGAACCATGTTTCTCAACACTTTTTATCATCTGTCCTTTCCTGGAAATGTAGGCAAAGGACTGACATCCTCACACTACTGTTTCTTTTTTCCTTCTATAGAGCCCTTTGCCAAGCCTAGCCTTTTTGTCTGTTAGATTTGTTTTGTTTTGTCTTATTTTGTTTTGATTTCCGAGACAGGGTCTCTCTATGTAGTTCTGGCTGGCCTGGAACAAACTTATTTTGCATTGAGACATATCCTCAATCCTCCTACCTCTGACTCCTATATATTGGGATTAAAAATATATGCTATTTTGCCCAGGTTCCAGTACTGTCTTAAGAGGTTTACCATCCATGCAGTTGCAAAAGTCCTTACCATTGAGAAAACTGTATGTTGGGTTTGAAGCTGGCTTCAGTAAATTCAGAGACTGTCAAATTTATTTCTCTGGAGTTGGCAAGCTGAAAGGAAGCTCACCTTTTGGGGGCTTACATATGTCATTTCTCTTTCTTGATCTCAGCAAGAATAATTGGTTCATTTTTTGTTGTTATTATGTGTCCATAAAAGCATCCCCTCCAGTGGTAGCTATGAATAGTACCAACCTCAGAAGTCAAGGAAATGAAATTGTAATTAAAATGCAGATGGCTTCATTGTGAGCCCTGTCACAGCACACATGTATTTACAGACTCATTTCTTAGTTGTGATACACTGAGCTCTGGTTAGGAAGTTTGAGTCTATGGAGACTAGTATTTAAGTCCTTGATGGTCTAGTTCTGAGGTATTTCTTTTTAATTTTGTGTGGAGGGGAAGGAAGGGCTAGAAATAATATGTCAGTAAATTTGAAAAGATATAGGGACATTTATTTTCATAAAGGATAATAACAAAAAGCCTCACAAAACTGATATACATTGTAGTTGTAATAAAATAAGCACACATGTTTAATAGTATATATTTAGTATATTCATATATAGTAAAGAAACTGTGGATACCTGCAACATTGAAATTTCATAAATAGTGACATGTGGGAGAAATGACCTGAAACATCTCTGTGCTGAGGAAACAGGTTAAGCATATGTGGGGACACATGCCATTAATATTAATGGTTAGTGGAGGAGGATGAGAAAGGAGGATCTCAAGTTCAAAATCATCCTGGGCTTCATTGTAAGACACTGCTTTAAAAAAAATGAAAGAAAACAAGAACAGAACTTCTCTAGATAGAGGGCAAAGTGAAGTCACTCAAAATTGAAAGAACTAAATCCATACTGGGAGAAGATAGGAACTCATCACAGAAAAGTGAAGACATGGGCTGTTAGGATAGATAAATACAGCATTCACACACTTTATAGGCACCAGTAGCATATACTAGAATTAAGTGAATAACTTCAAAAGGTGTGGTCAGTAAGGGTCAAAGCAGACAGGAATAGAAGAGAGCTCATTTTTCAAGGCAAAACCCACAGCTCTCTGTGAGTTCATTTGTGTATCAGTGCATTGTACCTGGAAGACATTGTTTTCCAGAGTTATTGACCACCTCTGGCTCTTAAAATCTTTTTGCATCCTTTTCCCCAGAAAACCCCACGTCTTGAAGATAGGGGTTTGGTGAAGACATTCCATTTATGACCGAGGGTTCCAAAGTTTCTCACCTCTGCACACTGTCCAGTGTGGATCTCTCTGTTGATAACCATCTACTGAAGGAAGAAGTTACTCTCATGAGGTTTGATACATCATCTCTCTAAAGGTATAGGAATATTTCATTAAGAGTCATCATATTGCTATGTCTCCTTAGCTGAATAACAGTAATATGTTTTCCACTAGGGCCATGACATAATTAGTCTCAGGTTCTTGTCCCATTTTATCAGTGCCACTTATAAGTTATAACTAATGTAGTGGGCTTTAAATCCAATGGGGGAAAATGGGTGATTACTCACTCTGTACAATTATAATTTGGGGACAAGGAGTTTTATACATGGGTAAAACTGATCATTAATTATCTCCTCTGTTAGCATGGAAAATATCTTCCCACACCATGAATGATATTCAATAGAAGGTAAAGTTTTAAGAGAGTACCACCTTGATTTCTCCAAGTGCAATGATCTAAATAAGCTGTGTCTTCAGCCACTGGATCTTACTATCACTTTAAACTTTGTACCTGCCTGTGATTGTGTTGGTCAACAACTCAGCTAAATGTAACATATTTCTGGCTCTATCAAATTTTACTTGGCATCATAAGATGTCTAGTTGGGACATTGTCTCCCTATTATATGGTAGCTCCGTGTGTGTGTGTGTGTGTGTGTGTGTGTGTGTGTGTGTGTGTGTATGTATCCATACATATGTATATGCATATACATATACATCATATATATGTATGTATACACACACACATATACATGTACATAAACATATATATTAGTTTCCTCTGTGGCTTTTCAAAAGGTCCTTAGCATATGAACTCACACACACTGTAACAGCATGCACAAGACTTCCACCTCTCCAGACAAGAACCCCACTGCAGAGAAGGGGAAGTAGACACAAAGTTCTACCTCTAAGCAAGAAGCTCGTGGCAACTGATACCTGCTAGAAGAAAGAAAATCAGTTTTCTCCAGTGGAAAAATACTGTGTATATCAACCACACTCCGGGGCACGCCCCGTGCCCAGAAGTAATCAGCCAAACCAAAGCCAACTTCATGTGTTTTGCATGTGCTTTTGTGTTATTTTGATAATTTTCATATTAATGATTTTCTTTTTCTAGTTTGTTTTGAGTTTCCTTGCTTTTTGCTTTGTTTGTCTTTTTCATTGTTTTTCTTTTTCTTTTTTTATCTCTTTTTTGTTGTTGTTAGAGAGAGAAAGAACATGAACTGAGTGGTAAGGGAGGTTAGGAAGAGATGGAAGAACCTGGAGTAGGGGAAGGAGTATAATCAAAATATACATAATTTTAAATAAAATTAAAACAAACTTGCACACAACTCTCACTTCAAAGGTGGGAAGACACTATTCATTCTGAAAAACAGTGTGGGTGACCACAGCTTAGATAAGTATAAGTTTATGTCACCACAAATTCCCTGTAGAAGCAATTTTATGAATTTTGTATTGTAAAAGAACTGAGATTGGCACAAATCAAAGTGTTTTTAAAGTATATTCATGGAAATATGAAGTGTGTAACCAGCAGATTGGATAATCTTAGCTATGAGCCTTTGATGTTCTCCGATAGTTTCTTGGCCCTTTGAATGGTGGAGAATAGTGTCTTGTTCAATTGATACATCACAAATGCTTTTATCTGCTTATCAGGGTGTTAGGTCCAGTTTTATCTGCTAGTTACAGGATGTTAAGTCTGACATAGAGGCTCACAAGTGATGGTTCTTTAAGAGATAAAGATAGTCCAAGATAAACTGTCATAGGCTCTGGAATTGCTACATTCTAATTTCAACACATCACTGAAATTCTAATCAGTGAATCAGCCTTTTCAATACAATCCCTTTTCCAGGAACTTTCCTTCACAATTCAATGTATTATGCTAATTCTGAATTATCTGACTAACAAAAAATTGCATCCACAAGTTACAATAGTTCTGACAGGCATGCTGGCCCATGTCTGTGATCCCAGTACTAGAAAGCTAAGGCAGGAGGATTGTGAGTTCCGGATCATGCCTAAAAACATTATTTAAAATAATTAATCATAAAATTACATCATTTCTATGAGACATTTTTCTATTTATGAAAGGAGATTGTTTATTTCAATGAACTGGAACTACGAGACTTCAGAGGATGCTGGGAAAGGTGATTGTGTAGTTGGACCAGCCTCACTAATATACTTCTCATATAGGCACTCAGGAGGCATGCTCAAAATAATCTTGTAGTCAAGACTCTGTTGTCACTATCTTAAAATGTGGATAATTTTGAATGCAAGAGCCTGTATTTTCTATTATTGTTTTTAATATATATAAATAATTATAACATTTCTTCTTTGTTCCCTCCAACTTCCCATAAAACCCTTTCTACTCTCTTTAAAATTCATGACCTCCTTTTATAATATTACTTTTTTATTACTGCATGCACATATGTGTGAAAATACACACACACATGCACAAATACTACAGATAGATAGATAGATAGATAGATAGATAGATAGATAGATATTTAGATCCCTAAAAACTCAGGTTTGTTCACCCTGTAAAGCCTCAATGTAGATAGCTTTGGGGATTAAAATAATAATTCAGACTATCATGTGGACAAAAACCATAGTTCTAACAACTTTAAATGTATAAAATATTTCTCACCACCTCTGCCCTTGTTAGCATCTTGTTAACATCTGAGTATAATCCAAATATACATAATTTTAAATAAAAATTAAAACAAACTTGCACACAACTCTCACTCCAAAGGTGGGAAGACACTATTCATTCTGAAAAACAGTGTGGGTGACCACAGCTTAGATAAGTATAAGTTTATGTCACCACAAAGTCCTTGTAGACACAATTTTATGAATTTTATATTGTAAAAGAACCGAGATTGGCACAAATCAAAGTATTTTGTTGCTGTGTCAGTCAGCAACTTTGATGGGATGTATGACCAGGTTGCAGGTTCCACTGGACCAAGCATCAAGCTATAGTCTATACTAGTATTGGACCAATATCCATAGCATTAATCATTTGTGAATAGTCATGCCCAGGACAACCAGACCACTGGTTCTTCTGGTCCAGTGAGCCAATATTCCCTTATATCCAGTATTTTAATTCCCACAAAGATTGCTTGGTAGAGCTATAGAAAGGGAATATATTAAAGCAAATCATATGTATAATCAACATTGGTTTTGACATTTTAAAATTCTAAATGGTTACACTTTTATGATCAGGAGCAAATTACTTGAAAGTTGGCTATTCTCACAGCCATGTCTATTAATTCTAAAATTATTTTGTATTCAGAGTAGGGAAAGGACAGCTGTAGTAGATTTGCTTCAGCAAATGGGGGCAGGGCTAAAGAGGAAGGATACTTCTGCAATGTTCTGAAAACCACAGAACCAAGCTGAAGTAGCTGCTTGCAGCTTGGGTTTTAGAGGTAAAGAACTTTGGTTGCTGAAGTCTGGATATGACAATGGCAAAGACAAAGACAAATGCTGGCAGAAAATGCTCCTTCCCAGGAGAACAAGACCATGGTTTAAGACATCAGCCTTAATCAGCAACAAGTCAGGAAAGAGGCATTCAGCAAGAATTGCTAACTCTTCCCCAAGCACTCACATTCCTTTCCCAGTAATGAGGTATGATGCTCCCAGTTAATAAAAAACCCTGAAGTTTGAGGTTTTCAAAGTTAACATCTGGTTCTGAAAGACAAACTCTCCTGGGCTATTTTCCTACTATTCTCTGGCTGAGTGAATCAAGGGACTTCATGTCCTCCCTTCCAATGAAATGAACATGAGTAAATAGTGCAGTTCCATTCATCCAGAAGGGAGAAGACCTGAGGGAGGAACCCACTGAAAGTGCAAGAGACTCCTGACAGCTGGTTTCTGCCCTTTGTACCCTGTGCCCTCTAATTAGGGAGCTGTTCAATTATGTCCAGTGAACCCTAACTGAGAAATTAAAGAAGGAAAGAAGGAAAGAAAGAAAGAAAGAAAGAAAGAAAGAAAGAAAGAAAGAAAGAAAGAAAGAAAAAACACTCCCCAAGAATAGCATTGCTGTTTGATAGATTAGTCTTTGCTTCTCACTCAAGGCACAATGTAAGCTTTTCAAATGTTACCCTCGAATGGTGGTGTACCTTTCTCAAAAGGAAGGACTAAATTTGACAAGAACTGAATTTGACACTAGCTGTTTGGGGTATAGAGGGCTTTCTCAGTCACTCTTGATTTCTCCTCTTGTGGAATATTCTTCCTTTCTAGTATAGATGGGAGGACTTATTTCAGGTGCTCTAGTCAGATGTTCTTCCCAAACAAAACAGAGAGAGAGAGAGAGAAAGAGAGAGAGAGAGAGAGAGAGAGAGAGAGAGAGAGAGAGAGAGAGAGAGTTTACATTCAGATGCTGTGATCCTAGAACTAATACAATAAAGACTAATTTCTTGGTCATTTGGACATTGACTATCTATTTTCTGCTGTTTTCTTTTCTTCCCCTTTCTCCCTGATCCCTAACTACCTCAATAACCCCTAATGGCTTTTTAAATAGAGGTTATTAAAAAGAAACCATACGAGTAAGCATAGAAGGAACCTTAAGTTGGTCACTTCCTGACTGAGGGGATGGTTGAGAATGTTGAAATAGATGCTGATATTTGAGAACTTTCTCTGTGGGTGTAATGTGGAGCAGATCCATCTGTATTTTCAAAGAGTGTTGTTTTATATTTTATAAAAACCTTAAGTAAGTTTGACTTAAGAGATTCAAATATAAATCTACATTCCTAGGAGAAGACTAAAGATATGTGTAAAGATATTGCTTCTTGGAAATTTGCCAGTTATTTATGCAGATTCTTTAAAAAGGAAGAAAAGAAAATGGATAGGACCTAAGCCTTAAATTATGAAACTGGCTAACTCAAGATAGACATAGTAGCAAAGACCTGTAATCACAGCTACTCCAGAGGCTGATGCAACAGGATCACTAAGCCTATAAGTACAAGAATACCTGAAACATCAATAATAACAATAACAGCAACAAAATTGGTGAAATAGACTGTAGAAGATTAGGTTAGACTACAACCAGTCCCAAACAGGCTATTTTTGGCATAAGGATTATTTTGAGAAATGTAGGCCACACACAAGGGAAACTAAAAGTAGTAGAAATTAATCTTGAAAGGAAAATTTGCATTGTTCACTAAAGCACGTCATCACTACTGCTGACTCCTATCCACACCATCAGGAGGAGGATGATAGTCCAGAGCCTAGGGTCTCTTGACAATCGTGCCAGGAAGATCATGAAAAGTAACTTTCCATCATGTGGTCCCTTGCAGAAACTGAAATTTAAATGAATTATCCATGCACAAGAATTCCTTCATAATGCAAATGAATCCATTTAGAAGATCACAACTATAACTGGGTATTGCATAGAAATCCTGAAAGAAGCACTGAAGGAAGAAAGGTGGACAGTGTTGCTTTCACTCCGCTCTGGAAAACCTGGGTCATGATTTTTGAAAGTATGTCTGCCAAATTAGGAAGGAGACCATATGATTTTACTCTTGACTCCAATATCCATCTCAATGTCACTTGCTAGGCCAGCTGCTATGCCCTGAAGCAGCAGGTTAGCATCTGTACATCCCAGCTCAAGGGCTGTTACCAGAATGCCCCACCAAGCATACCCAGAGACCAAGTTCATTCTACAAAGCCACTGTGAGGCTACCCTCTGTGGAATTAACCTCCAGGACCACTTTTTGCATCACTGTCATCAAAATACCCAAAAATATAGGCAGAGGAGGGAATTCATATGCGGGCTTAGAGGGATTTATTTTGGTTTGGGGGTATTTTACTCCATCATGGGATAGTGGAACAACTCACAGCAGTGGAGGTGTGAGGCAGTGGCTAGTCACATGGTGTGGACCAGGAAGAAAAGAATCCTGGCTAGAACCAGTGGGCTGTATGACCCATCTGTGCTGATTTACTTCTACCAAACAGATCCCACATCCTTAAGGCTGCATAGACTTTCAAAGTGATACCACAATCCAGTATCCAAAATTCAACATATAAACCAGTAAGGAGGGGGGCATTTCCAGTTCCAACAAAGTATCAACCCTCTGAGACTCAATTATATCCCTTTGTAGATTCAGATCTTAGCCACAGTCAGTGCTAGGCTAGGTATGGGCTTTAGGTATATAACCCATTTGATTCAATATTTATTATCCTAGGATTATTACTCCATCATAACCAGTGTCTAGATACAACCCATTAGATCATGATTATATGCTAGCACTCATGGACACAGTATATTGAAACATTATATACAGACTTGTTAATCTGGACCTTACAGACTGAGATTATAGAACCAGTTTTATGGACTCAAAACACCAGCCAACTCTAATTCTTGACCAAGACTCATAATATCAAGCTCCAGGATCTATGTACACCAATATATAAAAATCCATCTGAGAGCCAGGCAAAAACTCCTGGACACAGGCTTTAGTCTGGTCTTTTTTAAACATAGAGTACATATCCCATCCCTCAGAAAGTTTACTGTTCTCACACAGACCAAGTGAAATGGTTTACTCTAATAAACTCTACTACCAATTCAGGACCCATGAATCCAAAACTCATACCACTCTAAAAGATCCAATATCTATGTATGTGTCAATAAATCCATAAATGCAAAGACCCAGGAACAAGGTTGCAACCTGTGAAATAGCGTTCTATTTCATCTGCTGGCCATGACAACCCAAAGGACTCTAGCAGCAAGTTCACTTATGAATTCCAACAGAAAGCCCTCTCTGGCTACCCCAAGAAGCAGTATAGTGAATGACCTTTCTTATTGAACTCCCCCTTATACATACATATTAAGATATCAACAAACTTCTTGATAAGAAACTTAATTCAAATTAATTGTTTTAAATTAGATATGGTAGTATGTGTCTGCACATCTCATAACCAGAGATGAGCTAAGGGGTCTTGAGGTGTCTGCCAAACAGAGCTGTGTAAGAAGAGTCTGTCTCAAAATTTATTAATAGTATTTACAAAATTGCTTTAAAAAAACTGAGTGAAATAGACATCAGAATAGTGAATGGTATTAGGAATATATCACAAAGACTGAAAACATCAATAAGAAAAGTAGAAACAGTAAACACTATGCTGACGTTAAGGAACATAACTGATGAACTGAAAAAATTCTAGATGTAATGTGGGAGGCAAGTTTAATCAACAGAAATAAGACTTAGGACAAAGACAGGTACTAAGAAAATTTCCAAAGGAACCAATTCAGAAAAGGATGGACTAGCA
The DNA here is from genome assembly GCF_978045245.1 of Mus caroli. Classification (NCBI taxonomy): domain Eukaryota; kingdom Metazoa; phylum Chordata; class Mammalia; order Rodentia; family Muridae; genus Mus; species Mus caroli. The sequence continues at coordinate 100,515,801 of NW_028227265.1, forward strand.
TTAAAACAAACAAACAAACAAAACAAAAACAAAACAAAACAAAAAAAAAAAAACATGTAAGCTATTAAAATTGTCAAGTGAGATAAGCCCTGCAATTGGGAGTTCAGGAAACAGAGAATGAGGAAGTGATGGGAGGCTTCTTTAGAGAGAAAGAGAGAAAAAAAAACTTCCAAAATGTGGGAGAAATTAACCCAACAAAAATCTGCCTTCTAGGAATGTTTTTCAAAAAGTCTTTCAGGAAAAATGAACAGATATTAGCAAGATGACAAAAGATGAGACATAAATCAACATGGAGGTAAGATTCAGACACTCTGATGCTGTAAGGGTGTTACTAAATTAACTGACATGCAGCAAAAGTGTTTTAAAAAGTGTTAGTATAGCTGCAGCCCAATAACTCATCAGTGAATAACCTATCCCTGTAAATGGGAGGAGTGTCAATAGCACACAAATGAGTGAGAGATTAAAGGTGAGTCCTTTACTGAGAGTTGTGACCAGTTTAACATAGACAAGTGTAATTATAAAATGATTTATAGAAACCTTTACAGTTGTACTGGCTAGTTTTGTGTCACCTTGACACACACTGGAGTTATCACAGAGAAAAGAGCTTCAGTGGGGAAATGCCTCCAGGAGATCCAGCTGTAGAGCATTTTCTCAATTAGTGATCAATTTGGAAGCGTCTGTTGTGGGTTGGACCATCTCTGGGCTGGTAGTCTTGGGTTCTATAAGAGAGCAGGCTGAGCAAGCCAGGGGAAGCAAGCCAGTAACGAACATCTCTCCATGGCCTCTGCATCAGCTCCTGCTTTCTGACCTGCTTGAGTTCCAGTCCTGACTTCTTTCTGTGATGAATAGCAATGTGGAAATATAAGCTGAATAAACCCTTTCCTCCCCAACTGCTTCTTGGTCATGATGTTTGTATAGGAATAGAAACCCTGAATAAGTCAATAGTAAACACAGGGAAAAAATGACCAAAGGAAAGAAATCAAAGTACCCTACTGAAGAACATCTTCAAAACATGAAGGTCATGTTTTGGTAGAAACATGTAAAAGGTAGAATAGAATGAAAAAGGAACAGATAATAATAAAACAACCAATGAAATGAGCATTGCTAACTTCTTTTTGGCCAATCCTTATCTTAAGTATAAGTGGATTAACTTGGTAAACTAAAGCTTTAGAATAGCTGAATGGATTGATAAAACAAAATCCTACTTTATGCTGTCCATGTGACATTCCATCAAGACTGTTGTTGCTGTTTTTGATTTCTAGGAATTAATAATTTTTTATAATTAGTTATACACATTTTCCATTGAAATGGAAATATATCACTCCCTTCCCTTTCCTCCTTTCAGCAACTCCCATGTCCTCTTTCTCCAAACCATTTCATGTCCCTTTCATTCATAAATTGATAGCTTTCCTCCCCAGCATTGATTATTATTGTTACACACACACACACACACACATACACACAAGTATAAATAAAATGTGATGCATCTGTATTTGTTGTTTGTGTTTCAATGGTTTCAGGAATGACCACGTTATTTTGTATAGTCAGGTAGGGTGCTAGTCCATGGGAAACACTTATTCTTCCTTTCTCTGCAGTCATTGGTTGCCTATAGTTCTTTGTCTAGGGGTGAGACCCCTGAAAATTCCACCTTGCCATGTTAACATGTCCATTGTAATTACCATTGTCTCACCCTTGTCTGTGCAGTCATTTCTAGGAGACACACTTTTGTAGCAGTTCCTGATATCTGGCTCTTACAATATTTCTGCCTTCTCTTCCTCAATGTTCCCTCAACTTTAGATGCAGGAGCTGTGATGTAGGTGTATCGACTTGGGCTGGGCACCCTCATGATCTTTTGATCTCTGAATTGTGTCCAGATATGAATTCATGTAATGGTCTCTGATGGCTGTAAAGAGGATCTTCTTTGATTGCGGTTCTCCCTGGTCCCCAAGGTTGTTAGCCACTAGCCCTTGAGGACAAAGTGAGCAGAGTCAACAACAATTCTTGGCTCAGCTTCACATAGATAGATCAACATTTTTCAGGGTGAATCCAGGGTTATGTAGTTTTGGGAAAGGGGGAAGGAATATTCAGAGTGGGCAAAGGTCATTAGCTGAAGGACACATCATTAGCACGGGAAGACATTCCTAGAATCTCAAGTACATTGTGAAAGGAAGCTGGACATGTAATCTCACCAAGGCTATGTGGCATTCTGCAAGTAGAGGGTATGGGGTTTTCTAGCTCCCCAGGCAAGGTCATAGAAAGAGAAGCCCTGCTGACAAATGGAGCCCTCCATTTTACACTCAGGGCTCAGTGCTTTCAGGCCTGAATGTTTGATGAGGGGTGGTACCTATACTTATTGGTTGATATAAGTGTAGGATTTAGAATATAGTTAGGAACAATGCTTGTCTAGAACAGTGATGGTAGTGGATATTTTTATTTGGTACATGTCCTTAGTATCATCTAGAAGTTGGTTAAAATTCTAGTAATGGCCATGGATATTTCAGGTAGTTGGGAATATTAATTGCTTCCCTCCATGATGACTTATATAGTATTTTCTGGTACCATGGAAGCCCAATCACAGGAAGGAAGCTTTCAGAATACATCTAGCTGGAATCTTCTGAGTCATGTGTCTTAAGTGTGATATGTCTTTCACACTAGAGGGTTACCTTCAACTTCTAAGAAACAATCAAGGACATCTTTAAAAGTCTATTCTGTTTTGCAAGTCACTTGGACTACACTGACCAACCATTTGAAAGGAGGTTTCTCATTCCTAGTTTTGAGGCAAGTAGCATAATTTCCTTTTAAGATACATATACATGTATTTATATGCATTATGTATAGCATTAGTTAAATATAAAATAATATGATTCATTGAGGGTTTATCAAACAATCTTGGTGTTATTTGTTCCTTCTCCCCACTCTTTCCATCTTGACCTCAATACGCCATCCCCAGTTGGAGCTCCCATTTCCTGCTTTGTATCACTTTGGATTGTGCCACTTCCATTTCAAGAGATTGCCCCCAAACACAACTATGAAACACAAAATTCCTGAACATGAAAGGACAGAAAATTATATTTCATAGAATTGAAAACCAAAAGAAATGAAGAGTGAGCATAATATGTAAAACAAAATAAATATTAAGAAAAACTTAGAAAGGAAATAAAATTATGTTAATGAATAGACACTATTCACCCTATATATAGGGAAACTATAAAAGGTCCACCAAATAACCATAAGAAGTAACAAACATATGTAGTAAACTTTCAAGACACAGATCAGTAAAATTTCTATATATTAAGAATACATTGTTCAAAAATAAATTAAAATTTCAATTTACTTGGTCACTAGCATCCACTACTGAATTGTTTGAAATGCTATAGTTGGAGTAATAGTCATAATAGATTAGTAAATGAAAAATATAATACATTGAAGAAAAAATTTAAAATTACACAAATAAATGAATGGGTCCCCTCTGTTCATAGGCTAAAAGAGTTAATATTACTAAAATGTTTACACCAATCCTCTCACACATATGCTGGTGTAATAGTGGCATGGTGAATATGAGAGTTAACAACCACTTTTAGATAGGATATGAGGTGGGTCCAGAGGAAGACTTTCATGTCTGGCAATGGCAAACTGGTAAATTCCTAATAATGGATGAAATCAAAGGCCCAAGGGAGGAGGTGACTACTGTTTTGTAAAATAGTCATAATATCAAATTACCTTCTAAATATTAGAAGGTAATTTTTACCCATATATTTGTGTTGTTCCCAAATTTGGTCAAAGAGCCTATTATTTCAGTGAGTAATAAAGAAAATTTTAATAGATTGAATGCCAAGTAGAAGTAACCATAAGTGTTCAGCTACAGAAGTATCATTTTTATTATCCTCCCTCATCCAAGACTCAGAGAATACCACAGCACACTGGGTGGGAAAAATGTCAAGGTTGGCAGATAAAGAACAGATATGTGGAATGCTGACTTCTGGACATGACATAAATCCTGCATGCATTAACTCACAGCAACTGTGCTTACCTGCACAAGACCTGCAAAATAGCCAAGCAGGCAAAATTCCAATATTTATGGGAAGAGATTAGTGAGATTCCCTTGTTAGCACAGAGGACATTGATGGTGGATGATTGCTGACTGTGGAAGAGTCATCCTTTTTAGGGGTATACTTACTAGTATATTGCCCATGCAAGGCTGTATGGCCCACACTCAGCTGCATATGGGTAGCACTGTTCATAATCAAGGACTAGCATTCACGATAGAAGAAAGGATATGACAAATAAAGAGAGATGAGTGGAGCTTAGTACCAGCAGTTGGAGGGTGTAATGATGAGGGGGCTATGGATATAAATGAAAATACATTTAGAATAATGGGGTAAATGAAATATGATTGTAAGTGACCATATTGTTTTATGGTCTACAAACTTAATACAATGCAAAGCAAAATTCTAATGATATTTTACAAAGAAATAAGCATAACAAATATCCCAAAGACTGTATAGAATAACAGATGATTCTAATGCCAAATGTCCTAGTGTTCTTTTTCTCCTCAAACTTTAATTTTTGTATTTTTTTGCCATATGACAGGCATATAGATATGTGTGTATTTGTATTTGAGGACAGTTTACTACCTCTATATCCAGATACATTTCCTTCTATCTTTTTTCAGAAATTTGCTTTTGCCTGGAATCTAAGAAAGGTGTAGCTTAGATAAGTTCCAAATAGTGATCATAGTGGCAAACACACTATCAAGCACTCGCTCGAATTGTGGTGTGATTAAAAGAAGAGATGTTTTGGAGCTAAGACGAAAGGATGGACCATCCAGAGACTACCCTACCCGGGGTCCATCCCATAATCAGCCACCATATGCAGACACTATTGCATACACCAGCAAGATTTTGCTGAAAGGACCCTGATATAGCTGTCTCCTGTGAGGCTTTGCCAGTGTCTGGCAAATACAGAAGTGGATGCTTACAGTCAGCTATTGGATGGACCACAAGGGCCCCCAATGGAGGAGCTAGAGAAAGTACCCAGGAGCTGAAGGGGTCTGCAACCTTATAGGTGGAACAACAATATGAGCTAACCAGTACCCCCAGAACTCATGTCTCTAGCTGCATATGTAGCAGAAGATGACCTAGTCAGCCATCATTGGGAAGAGAGGCCCCTTGGTCTTGCAAACTTTATGTGACCCATTACAGGGGAATTCCAGGGCTAAGAAGTGGGAGTGAGTGGGTAGGGGAGCAGGGTGGGGGCAGGGTATAGGGGACTTTTGGGATAGCATTTGAAATATAAATGAAGAAAATTTCTAATAAAATAAAAAAGAATAAGGGATGTGCTCATACTAAATGAATTATGAAATTATATATGGTTTGTGTGGTATACCATGATAAGATTTTTAAAAAATTGTGTGTGTGTGTGTGTGTGTGTGTGTGTATGTGGAAATATATCCTATCTTACTTAGGGTTATATTGCTGTGATCAAACACTATGATCAAAGGCAAATTGGTAAGGAAAGGGCTCCTTGCATTTTAAAGCTTGTTATCAATTATTCAGGGAAATCAGGGTGGGAACTCAAGACTGGAACCTGAAGGCAAGAACTAATGCAAAGACCATGGAAGAGTCACTGGCTCGTTCACTTGTTTGTTCAATCTGCTTTCTTATACAATCTATTGCCACCCACCCAGGAGTGGCTCCACCCACAGTGGGCTGGGCCCTCCTATATTAATTAGTAACTAAGGAAATCATCTCCAGGCTTGCCTCTAGCCCAGTTCTATGCAGGCGTTTTCTCAATTGTGATTCCCATTTCCCAAATGACTCCAACTTGTGTCATGTTAACACGACACTATTCAGCACATATTTCATGCGTGGACAAGTACTCAGAGAAGGCAGAAAATGCATAAGAACCCTTTAAGCTGGCGTTACAGGCAATTGTGAGCTCTCAAACAGAAACCCTGGAAACAAATTCAGGGCTTCTGGAAGGGCAGAACGTGCCAATTTCTTAATTTTACAATTATGGTGTTACTTTCTTTGTGTGGAATTAAATGGGTTTCACTTGATGGTGATGACTTAGGAATGATCTTAGGCACTCAGTCTTACATTGTCCTTGTAATTGACCACTTGTCCCACCAAACAACAGTTACTGCCCATGATCTGTCCCACACAAAAGCACAGCATTGGGGTGGATCAAATAAAGGCAGGTTGGCTAAAAGCTAATCTTACTCTCGGTTTCAATTGTAATTTTCAGACTGTAATTATAACATTGAGTTTTACCAAGTGTATTGTAATTATTTATAAATTGGATGGAGGGTTTATTACCATAAGTCCCAGCATCATGGGTAGGATAGTGGCCAATATTGTTATAGCAAATTTCTTTAGAAAATAAAATATTCTGTGAAGATTAATGTGCACTCTTAGCCAGAATGGCTATGCTGTACCTAATAACCAGGCATCATCAATGACATAGACTCATTATTTCCACTAACTCCTTTAAAGGAAGGGAGAGTAGGCTCATTGCCACCAGGCTGAATTATCAACCATAAGGCTTGGTCATGGCTATCTGAAGGTGAGCGAGGTAAAAGACTTCTATTGAGAAAGTCCACTGTCTGTACCATCCAATTAAGCCCTTTGATTCCTTTTTTTTTCCAAAATAAATATTGTTTACTACTTGGTTATGAATTGTCATGGCATCTTTTTTGGAGATAGAAGTTGATGTCACAGAAAACCAGGAGTTCAGTTGTCTCCCTGCTTTTAGGCACACACTCACCATAAGAATTATTATTATGAGTGTTACTATACATTTCTATGTGTACATGTATCCATGTGTATTCCAAAATCTCTATCACCAAATTCCAGGCCGTGATACATCCTGCAGTTTTACATAATGTATTCTTATGCCTTGTATTTCTTATTGTTACATTACTTATGTAGCAATGTGCTTACTTTCTGCTTCACAGAAAACACTTAGGAAGGAAAGATTTACTTTGACTTACAGTTTCATAGGGTTTGAGCTTATTGTGGTGAAGATATTGAGGAACAACCGTTCACAACACGGTAGTAGGAACATATTGTAGTCCTTTAGGTCTACTGACACAACCTAAGACCAAGGAGCACAGCATACCAGGAACCAGGATTTAGAAATAGCTTTCAAGTGCCCAATAATAGTGATGTGCATCTGTCAACCAGCCTCAATCTCCTAAAGATCCCACAGGCTCCCAACAGAGTGAGCCTGGCTGGAGCGCAAGCTTCAGAAGCACGTGTCTATGCAGACTACTTAAGATTCAAACCATAACATTCTCATACCAACTTAGATTCACACTCCAATGTGTATACAAGGGATCTAAAAACTATCTTAACATTCAAACCTGTTAATTTTTAACACACTGCAGTCTGTTCATTTATTTAGATGATATCACACAGAACTACTACTGAACAAGTACATTAAAAAATGTCTCTATCATAAACCAAATAGAACTGAATCACAAGGGCTTAACTTCTGAGACAGTGCCTAAGGTGCAAACTGTATAAGAAAAACATATTAAACAATAGACTTGGCTGCAGTGAGATAATATCAGTGCATATCTATCTCTAATGGGACTAGGAAGACAGTTCTCTGATCTTGAATATCTTTATCTCTCATTTTTTGGTCAGATGTATACTCTTGATGTTAAATTTACATATGGCATAACTTCATGCTAGCTCCTCAAAATTGTCTCCTTACATAAGTATACAGTATAGCCTTAAACATGTATTTTATTTTTAAACCAATTTTTGTTAGAACTGTAGGACTAAGAAACACCTTCATGAGCCGAGCAGTGGTGAGTGGTGACACACAGCTTTAATCCCAGCACTTGGGAGGCAGAGGCAGGCGGATTTCTGAGTTTGAGGCCAGCCTGGTCTACAGAGTGAGTTCCAGGTCAGCCAGGGCTATACAGAGAAACCCTGTCTCAAAAAAACAAAACAGAAAAAAGAAAGAAAGAAAGAAAGAAAGAAAGAAAGAAAGAAAGAAAGAAAGAAAGAAAGAAAGAAAGGAAGGAAGGAAGGAAGGAAGGAAGGAAGGAAGGAAGGAAGGAAGGAAGGAAGGAAGAAAGAAAGAAAGAAAGAAAGAAAGAAAGAAAGAAAGAAAGAAAGAAAGAAAGAAAGAAAGAGAAAGAAAGAGAGAGAGAAAGAGAGACAGAGAGAGAGGGAGGGAGGGAGGGAGGGGAGAGGAGAGGGGAGGAGAGGGGAGGGGAGGGGAGGGGAGGGGAGGGGAGGGGAGGTGATGAGAAAAAAAGAAACACCTTTATTTTATATCATTTGATAGTAGCGATCCTTTAAGCTCTTCTCAATGGGTTAGACTGGAAGACTCTAAGTGTACTGTAGCTACTACTTTCCAGTTGTGTGATTTGAACAAGCCATATAAAGCCTTCTTTAATGTCAACTTCACAAGTAGGAAGAGGGTTCCTATCATCTGCCTCTAAAGATTGTTAGGAATAAATAAATGCATAAGAAACATTCCTTGTGAGTGGTCAAAGTCCATATAAATCACCTTATAATCAGAAAACCTTGAGCTAATTAGGGATGTATCTATTGTTTAAGCTAGACCCATAGATACCAAGTTCCACAATAACGTTTTACCTTCCTCCTCTAATCTTAAATTCCTCGTTGTATACTGAAAGTTAGATAAACGATAAGCAAAAGGACAAAAGATTGCCACTCTACATTTCATGTATGCTTAAGTTATACAATAGGATGACCTTGAAATTGATTGTTTTTAGGAAACATACAGTACAGGCTGGTAAAATCAGATGCAGTGGAAGAGAGGGCTGCACAGAAGGGATGCTTCAAGACTGTACTTCATACATCCCTTAAAGCACATCCCACTGAACACATCTAAATGCCACAGGACCTTCCATCCAGGCTATGAACTTCCTATTAATATTATTAAAAGAAGGCATTAGAGACATGTTCTAAATTTGATCTGGTTAAAGGATCCTGACAATAGAAAGCTTTGGCATCTATGGGGTGGGTAAACTGAGGCAGGTAGATGATGGGAGTCAGTGCTTAGAGCTGCTGACTGGGGTTGTTCCAGAGAGAGTTGGGGGCTGCTTCCTATAGCAGTCAGTGATTAGAGTAGTTACTCAGCAGGCTTTTATCTGAGGGAACAAAGCTTGATTTACTGAGGCTATCACTCCCTGTAGACAGCAAAAAAAAAAAAAGAAAAAAAAGAAAAGAAAAAAAAAACCCTCTGGACCCTTTTAACTCCTTGGGGCCTGCAAGAAATAAGAGGAAAGAGAGAAAATTCATACATATACATATACACTGAGTGGATGAAGCAAGCGGTACACTTCAAGAAATTCATATGTACAAATACAAATAAATATACATGAATACATCCATAATACATACATACATGCAAACAGACCTACAGGCAGAGAAATAGACATTCATATAGACATATAGACACTGAATGGTTAGAACAAAGCTCCAGCAATTTCACACATACACATATGTACATATACATATGAACATTATACACACACATCTGGTAGGTGAATGGCACAGAGTTTCAACAAGCAGTCTCCAAGCATTTAACAAATACATATAAATACATACATATATGCATACATTCATACATACATACATACATGCACACATACATATATGCACACAATTGGTGGATGGAGCAAGCTTCAACAGACACCCAGACAAGCTTTCCATATATACATACATAGAGATTTGATAAAAGGAACAACATTCTAACATACATTCACACAAACTTCACATATACACATATAAACACACACACTTGGAGGGTGGAAGGAGCAAAGTTCCAATATACTCTCACACAAATTTTACAAATTACATATATATATATATATATATATATATATATATATATATACATACATACATACATACACATAGTTGGTGGATGGAAGAAAAATGTTCCTATGACTTTATGCTTTCTCCCATGACTTATATATGCCAGGGAAATATTTCAAGCAGCATAAAATTACAATGTGATTAGGTTTTAATTTTCTTCTAGTAGATGGCTATGGAGAAACAGCACATTCCCCAATAACTTTACAAGAAATAACATTACATAGTGCAGGTAAAGAAAACAAATTACTCCCAAGAACCTATATATATTCATAACTAAGCAACTTGTTACAGATTAACAAATACATTAAGCAAGCAATATAGTTTTCTCAGCCAGTTTCTCTCATTTGCAGGCAGTAATTTGCAATTACAAAGAAAGGATTAATTATTTTATTATCTATTTTTAAAAGTTATCTTGCAAGTATCTTAAAAGAGATCAAGCACCATTATTGTGAGGCCAGAGATACTACAGGTGACAGACTGGGAAGCCAGACAATTTGTAGATTAAAAGAGAGGTGAGAGCAGCAAGCAGAGCAGACTCCATACAGCATGAAGTCCTCAGAACACGAGTCCTTGAGGTCCTGCCTCAACCAAAGTTCATGCATCTTGGCTGTGCTAAAGGGTAGGCTGCTTCACGAGTTCTAAAGCCATTTGTCATTCCGCCTGCATGGCCCTAGACAGAATCCACTACTTGAAGGAAGCACATCCTGAGACTTCATTCACAAGATCAACATACACAAGATGAATGAAGCACTTACAACATTTGAGGAGTTTCTCTCTGAAATTCTGAAGGCCTGACTATTTATTAAAGGATTCCCAGGGTAAATTTTAATAAAGTGAAGCCTGGCTACTGGCCTTGGCTTTGAACATTTTCATTCTCAGTATCACCTTCCTTCAAAGAAATATGCTTTATCAGTGGACTTCAAATGGCAGACTAGCTAGGCACACAGATGGCAGAGATGTGAATCTGAGAGAAAACATTGGTAAACTTTTCACTATTTCTAATTCTCCAAATAGTCATTTATCTAATTATTTCTCTATCTGTTTTTTAAAATGAGGAAAGAAAACTTTCCATTTTGGTTTATTTTCTATCTTTGTTGTGTTTCTTAACTCATCATGCCCATGTGTTTGTGGAGCTAGGAGAAGTAATATTTTAAATACACATAGAATCTTAATTCCCATCCTCATCAATTTTACCTACATAATAAAGCAAATTGTCTGGAATGGTCCACTGCTCTTTCTAGGCTAGAGAGACCAGGTAGAACTGTCTACCTGCCATGCACTTCTGTGATTATCTTGCTGTGTTTCTAATTCTTCTTTGCCCTTCATGTGGTTTCACTTTAGGAACAAAACCTGTATCTTTTTTTAAACACTTCAACCATTTGATCAAGTTTAAGCTGTCATCAAAAATTTATAGAGTAACTTGATTACTCATATGTGGGAAGGTCATGTTGATAGGTTCATTCTTCATTACATGTATGAGGAGACCTCAGTGCTTATGCAATTTTCCCATGTGGCCCTGAGAGTAAAGCTTACTTAAGTTAAAAAAAAAAATTAAAAGATTGGTGATTGCACATGAGATGGATCTCACTTGGGCCAGTTATTGGTTGGCTAGTCCCTCAGTCCCTGCTCCATTTCCCATCTCTGTACTTCTGGTAGACAGGACATATTTTGGGGCAAAAGTTTTCTGTGCCTATTGCTCCATGGGGGTTCCTTCCCAGCTACAGGAGGTGGCCTCTTCAGGTTCCATATCCCCAATGCTGTGAGTCCCTGTTAAGCTCACCCCCATTGACTCTTAGGCCTGAGTACCTCACTTACTCCAGGTCTCTGCCTCATCCTATGATACACTCTATCTCCCTACCCTCATCAGTTGCAGATTTCTATCCATGCTCATGGCCATCTGGCCATCTCTCCTGTCCCTCCCCACACCTGATCTTGAGCCCCCTTCCCGTCCACATCCCCCCTCCCACCCAGTTCTCTCTATCCATCTGCTTATTGTGACTATTTTATTTCCTCTTCTAAGTGAGATTCAAGGATCGTCTCTTGTGTCTTCCTTCTTGTTTAACTTCTTTTGGTCTGTGGAATGTAGTATGGGTATACTATATTTTCTGACTAATATCCACTTATAAATGAATATGCATCATGCATGTCCTTTTGGGAGAGGGTTACCACACTCAGATATTCTCAACTTCTTTCCATGCAAAATCCATGATGCGTTCATTTTTAATACCTGACTCATATTTCAATCTGTAGATATACCACAGTATTTTAAATCCATTCTTCAGCTGACACTATCCCCGACACTATTAATGATGCTCTGTAATGCTTGCAGACAGCAGTCTAGCATGGCTGTCCTCTGAGAGGTTCCAACCAGCAGCTGACTCAGACAGATGCAGACACCCACAGTCAAACAGTGGATGGAGCTAGGAGACTCTTATGGAAGAATGGGAAGAATGATTGTGGGGTACTGTAGGAAATAGGAACTTAACAGAAAGACCTCCAGAGTTAAACAGCCTGAACCCTGTGGCTCTCAGAAACTGAATCACCAACCAAAGAACTTATACAGTCTGGACCTAGGCCTCCATGCACATATGTAGCAGATATGCAGGATGGTGTTCATGAGGGTACCAAACAACTGGAGCAGGGGCTATTCCAAAAGCCTGTAATCACAGCTACTGCCTTCTCTGGCCTCACTGAAAGAGTTGATGTGCCAGGGTGGAGGGATACCCAGAAGGGCTAACCCACCTGCTCAGAGGAGAAGGGGAGGTAGATGAGGAAAGATTGTGGGAGGAAGTGACTGGGAGGGGGGCAGTGAGTGGGTTGTAAAGTGATTAAGTAAAAAAGGAAAGAGTTAAAAGAAAGCACTATCTGCGTTGCTGCAGCTAGGAAGAGGTTGTGTATTATGTTTATGATTTGAAATGAACCCTTTGTCCATGTTGAAATACTATAGCCAGGCACAGAAAGATATTTCTCAAAATCTCTTCTCTTATAAAAATTATGTTAAAAGTAGAATTTTCATATAACAGCAATCCATCTCTTGGGCGTGTATTAAAAAAGAAAGAAATTGGTGTCATAAAGAAATTGATTTTGCTGTAGAACTATGCTACAGCAATAGATGTGGAGTCACCTATCAGTAGGTAAACTAATGGTGAGTGGTATTTATAAAATGTGGCAGAGTATTTAGTACTTCTAAAGTGAGATATCCACGATGAATCTGATAGATAACATAACAAGTGAAATGATAAGGCAAAGAAAACTAAACAACACATGATCATATATATATATATATATATATATATATATATATATATGCATACAAATGTGAATTAAAAGAAATAAAGAATAGTATGGTAGATCCCAGAGCTAATGAAAAGCCAGGTGAGTAGAGATGCTATCACGAAGACACAAATTACATAAGATAAAAGTCCTATCTTTGGTAAACACAGATTCTTTAATATGAAAGGCAGACGGCAATGAATAGATAATATAAGTTAAGCAAATGCATATACCATATAAAATATTAACTCTCTAATGTCTAATATCTCCAAAGTAGAATATGTTGGATAAATACTATTATAGTTGCTAAATAATTATTTTTCATTACTTTCAAAATAATAACTTCAAAATTCATTCCCTCAGGCATTGGAATTTATGTTGAATCATCATTAGTATTGTACAACTTATAATATACTAATTAAGAGTTATAATTACCAGAAAATTTTTAATTCAGATTGTAATAGTTGGCATAGAGTCATTAGAATATATTATATGCCATATATAAAAGAATTTTACGTACTTCTACACTCATCTCTTTGTATGTGCACTAATATGTATGTAAATATGTCTATGAAATGGCCCATATGGTACATTAGGTACATATGCCAATGCAAAACATTGGCCTTTTCAAGATGAATAGCATGTAATTTGATCACAGGAGCTCCAGCTGCCTTCCACAAAATCTTATCATCTCTATGACACTTCAGCTCAGCTTCAATTTCATTTTGTTGTTATTTGAACAATTTGTTTCCTTTCTCATGATTATCTCCCACTTACAATTTTGCTTTTGTATTGTATTTTTGTTTGTTCTATTCTGTTTGAATTATGGTCTCTGGTAACCAGGCTGTCCTTGAACTCCTTATCTTCCTGCCTTGAGTTTCCAAGTACTGATTACAGATGGATGCCCCCATGTCTTCCTCCCCCTTTGTCATCACGTACCCTGAGTTTCTTAAAACTGAAAAATAATAATTCCCTCCATATGTGAGGGTTATGCTACATCTATTGTTTTTCAAAAAGTTTGTAATACAATTGTAATATGACAGGTACTTGAGCAATAATTAAAGAAAGGACATGGTTATAATAAACACAGAGCCATTTTGTGATCCTCACTGGTACCTTCAACAATTTTATAAAGTCAAAATAGTGATGTGATTTTCTTCTTTGGAGAATAATATTCTGTTGAAGGCAGTGTCCTGTTGCTTTCCTGAGCATGAATCGTTGTGCCTTCCCTGTCAGGGCACATTTGTCCTTTGATCATTAAAATTATATGATAATTTTGAATGAGATAATAATTCAAAAGCTCTTTAAATCAATGTTCCTGTATTTCTGGACTTCATTCATTATAATGTTAGCTTAGAGTTCCAGATGTAACTGTGCATCCTGACTTTAGAGTGGTCTATGTCTTATGACTGTGAAAGGCCATAGAATCCTGCCAACAGAGCATAAATTAATCCAGGATTCAGAATGCTTTTTTTTCCCTCCACTTGAACAAACCCCAAGAGATAATTGGTAAAATAGAGAGATGGCTGGCATCATTTGCTTTGGTGTATTATTATCTTGGTACATGGCTGTAATAAATGTCATTCAAGGAGGCCAGATGCATCAGCTCAGGAAAGAGCTTGCAGAGGTGCATTGTTACCATTGATATTCACTGCTGTTGTGGATGCGATCATTACTCGGAATGAGGATATCTGCCAAGTGTGTGGGGAAATCACAAACTGCCCTCTACCACAATAGAAACTGTCTTAACAAAGAGAGAAATTAGGACATGTTCTTTGGTAGAGAACAGAGTCACATCCAAGGGCAGAACTAATAACAAAGAGTCGATGGAAGAGAGGCAAACACATTAGTTATAGGCTGGCTGACATGCTTGAAAGATCTGATGTACCTTAGGATAAGAGAAAAGCTAAGCCTACCAAGAATATGTTTCTTTTCTTTCTTATGAATAATACCTAGACCCTTGGAGTCTGAAAAAAATATAGTTCAAAGTAGATTTTACAACTTATTGAAGAGGAACACTGTTTAAATTGAAGAAAACAATTAACTGTAGCACTGAAAAACTAAGAATTGTGATGCACAAAAGACTGGAAGGAATCTCTACTTTAAAGAAGAAAATAGTTTTATACTTCATTTTTTTATCATTGTCTACATTAAAGGATATGAAACAGCTTTTGTTCTGGAACTAGATAGCCATTTAAATATAGTAATGTGCTGTGCCAGGCAGTGGTGGTGCATGCTTTTAATTCCATCACTTGGGAGGCAGAGGCAGGTGGATTTCAGAGTTCGAGGCCAGCCTGGTCTACAGAGTGAGTTCCATGACAGCCAGGGCTATACAGAGAAACCCTGTCAGAGAGAGAGAAAGAAAGGAAGAAAGGGAGGAAGGAAGGAAGGAAGGAAGGAAGGAAGGAAGGAAGGAAGGAAGGAAGGAAGAAAGAAAGAAAGAAAGAAAGAAAGAAAGAAAGAAAGAAAGAAAGAAAGAAAGAAAGAAAGAAAGAAAGAAAGAAAGAAAGAAAAAGAAAGGAAGAAAGAAAGAAGGAAATGTATATGAAAAGCCAACTTTGATGACCTGCTTTCCTTTAACTACCTGAGGAGCACTGAGATTTGAAATTATTTTTGCTTGGTCTTCATAACCTCATGCCTATATGAAGTCTAATTTTCTCGATACCCAGAGACAAGTGCTGGGTGTCATGTTGACTTAGTTAGACTTGCCCAGCCAAAGAATGACAGGTTCATGAACACTTAAAAAAAAAAAAAAAGAACCCACAGGTTTCACATCACCTGCCCTTTTTATGCACACACATGTACACATGAAGCAATCCTCATCTTTCCCAATAATACACAGCCACAGGTATGACCAGGCAAGCTAACTCCAAGCCCAGTGATTTCTGTCATCAATAGAAGCTATAATAGTTTCTTGACTTAAAAAAGGTCAAACGATTGAAAACTCTGTATCAGTTATAATTGCAAAGGGAATATATAACAAGGAAATCAAAGGTTATTTGGTGTGTTATAATTAAAATATTAGAAATGCTGAGAATTTTTTTAAAATATAAAATGGCTAAGATATACCTTTTTTAGCTTATAGCTTTTCTTTTTTTATTGGATATTTTCTTTATTTACATTTCAAATGTTATCCTTGTTCCTGGTTTCCCCTATGAAAACCCCTTCCTCCTATATCTTCCCCCCTCCCCCCTGCTCACCAACCCACACATTCCCACTTCCTGAACCTGGCATCCCCCCACACTGGGGCATAGAGCCTTCATAGGACCAAGGGTCTCTCTTCCTATTGATGTCTGACTAAGCCATCCTCTGCTACATATGCAGCTGGAGACATGAGTCTCACCATGTGTACTCTTCGGTTGGTGGTTTAGTCCCTGGGAGCTCTGGGAGTACTAGTTGATTCATATTGTTGTTCCTCCTATGGGGCCACAAACCCCTTCAGCTCCTTAGGTCTTTTCTCTAGTTCCTCCATTGGGGATCCTATGCTCAGTCCAATGGATGGCTATGAGCATTCACTTCTGTATTTGTCAGGCACTAACACACCCTCTCAGGAGACAACTATTTCAGACTCCCATCAGCAAGCACTTGTTGGCATCCACAATAGTATCTGGGTTTGGTGATTGTATAAGGGATGGATCCCCAGAAGAAATGACCACCAAAATATATCTTTAAAAGATCAATATTCTTAGCAATTACAGGAATGAAAGTTTAAGATGAGTTTGAGATTTCAAAAAGAATTGCAAAAATCAAGAATATGAGTAATAGTAAATAATACTGAGGATAAAGGGAAATGGTAACTCCCCCAGTGTTAGTGGAACTTCAAATGGGTAGTCAGTGTGGAAACAAGTGTACAGAATTCTCAAAGTAGATCTACCATATGATGTATTGACACAACTTCTTGGCATACTCCCAGACATTTCAAGAATCCCCTCCACAGATACTTAATCAGCAATGCTCATTGTTACTTGATTATAATAGTAATAATTTGAAACAACCTAAATGTCCTTCAACCAATGAATGAACACCATGATGCCCAGTCTCTCATAATTGCTTTTATTATTCATATTCATGAAAGAAAGATTCAGCTCACCTCTTAAAACAATTCTAGTTAATGTTGATTGTTTCAATAGGGATCAGTATGAAACATTGCAAGAGAGAAAGCAATACTAGGGATGTTTATGTAATTTAGAAAAATGGTATAAAATGAACACATTTACACCATTATGAACATAACCAAGAAGCCCATCACTAATTGAAGGGTTATTGGCAATGAGGTACATATACACATGGAATATTATTTAGCTGTAAATATGAAATCATTAACTTTATAGATAAACAGATGGATCTAGAAAATATTATACTGAGGTAACCTAACCTAAAGAAAAATAACCACATGTTCTGATATTTTTTGGAACCCTGTTCTGAATCTCTAGATATGAATTATAAAATAAAACAATAAATTGGGACAGTATTAGGGAGTGTAAAAGTAGTTCTAGTGAAGGGAATACAGGTGCCATGAAAGTAAAAATGAGAAAATCAGGATAGGGATATAACTTGGAAGCAAAAAGAGGGGCCAGTGCATAGAAAGAGGGAGGGAAAAAGATAAGCATTACCAAAGCTATTTGAAAAGACTGTTACAAATCATATTAACTTGTGTTTAATTAAAACTAGGTATGTTCTGCATAGCATTTGTGTGAGTGTGTGTGTGTGTGTGTGTGTGTAGTTAAAATTAAGTTATTCTACTTGGGGCAATAATGCTTTCACTGAAAACTATAGATAATCTAACAACAACAACAACAACAAAAACAATGTCAAGCAGAAGAAACTTGAATTTGAGATATTAGGGGAGACCAAGAGAGTTACAGCATAAGATGTAAAGACTCAAGAATCACTCAGTAGGAAAAAAATCATTTCTGATCCATTAAACATAGCCAACCACCTGTGGCTGATAGTATTCTTGGACCCTAGAGTATAACTCACTGCTTTCATATTAATAAAACAGGAGAATTGCTAATTGAAATGTAAATATGTATCCTTATACATATATATGTATATATATGTATGTATGTGTATATATATACATATATATACATATGTATATATATAATCTAAATCCTCATACATATACAGCATATGCATTGCATACAGAACCTCAAGACTGGCCAAAGTTTGGAGAACTGGCTGGGTATTATCCAACCTCACATGCTAGCTTTGCAACACAACCTCTGTGCCTAACAATAAGGAAACATTACAGAAGAGGACATGGAAATATACAACACTCAAAGATTCAAGAAGTCTTCTTTAAGATATCTTCTATATACAACAGGAAAGAAGCACCTATAAAATCTCAACAATATGATTGCCTAAACAACACCTGTACAATGACAACATCAGTTGATGTGACAATGTGGATAAGGGAAATCTTATAGGGCCCTACTTTTAGGCGAAGAGCTTCAGGAAATTAGTAATTCTAGAGAAAGAAAATCACTCTTCTTTAAGGATGAGTCCCTCAATAGGTTTTATATATATATATATATATATATATATATATATATATATATATATATATATATGTGTGTGTGTGTGTGTGTGTGTGTGTGTGTGTGTGTATGTATGTATATGTATGTATATATGTATATATATATACATATACATAAATATATACATATATTCACATATATACACACACACACACACACATATATATATATATATATATACATAAAATTAAAGGATTAAAGGTGAAGTTACCAGTTTGGGAGGAGTAAGAGAACATGGCAAGAGCTGGTTAGAGGAGAGATCTGGGTGGAAATGATCTAAACAAAGACATGCAGTGGTCACATATAAGATTCTGAAAACACAATTTTAGAATTATAATTTGTCATATATATGCAAATAAATATGCAAAAATTACATAGGAATGATATTTTGTTTATATCTTTCTGTATTTGTCTTCGTGTATATGTACCACATTTTCACTGTCCCTGCATTTGTTGATGGACATCTTGGTCTTAGTCACAATGGCAAGAATACTTGTTCATTTTAAGTCCTTTTTATATTGCTTAAGTTCTCTAGTCTTGTTCCCTATTCCACAACATTGCATATTGGCTCCCATTGAAAGAGTCAGCATGAACGAGAATTATTTTTAGAGATGAGCTGAATCTTTTTTTCTTGAACATGAATAATAAATGATTATCAGATATTGGGTGTGGTGATGTACTGCTTAGAATGCTGATACAGATATATTTCACATTTCCTGATTCTAAGTAAACAAGTAAATAAATAAATACTCAGCCACAAGTAATATATCTTATCTGTATTCAGGCCTTGGGGTTCACTTGGCTATTGATATGAGTTTGGTTGCTCAGCCTGTTGAAAATCAATTGTCTTGAACAGGAAACTCCTATGGTGTTTTACAACAGATTAACTTGTTCAAGGACCAAGTAACAGATTTCCTTCCCCTTGTCTGTCCTGACAGCTTACTCTTTGCATTTCATCTGTGCACACATTTGAAAAGAAATGTAGCTTTCCTTGTGATTCCTGACAGCTGCATTGTTTAAGATTCAATGAGTTATTCCTCCTGAGAAATCCAGTCACATTTGCTAATTTTGATTTAAAGCTAATGTTTGATACTCAACTCATGAATCCCACTTAACACACTTTTAATGAGTCTTTGCACCCATCCCTTTATGTAGTAAGAAAATGGCATTTCCAGCTACTTGGTGAGGGAAATGTGACAGTGAGTACTTGGATGCCAGTAAAAGGCAGAAATATTGGAATTCGGGTATCTTAGGATCTGGGAACTTCATAGTTGCAATTCCAGTGAATGATGTACTCAAGCTGGAGCTTCGCTATAGGTGCCATGTATGCATGCAAATATATGAGATCAGAATATTGTAATTATAATGTTCAGTGGTCCATGCCAAAACACCAACATGTACTGAAATCTTAGATGTCTAGAAGTTAAAGGAGCAAATGAATTCAGGAAATAGCATGTGGATGATCAAGAAAAGGTATTTTGAATATATTGAATAGGAAAATGTAAGAATCGAAGCCAAAATGTATGCTCTGTTGTAATTTATTTGATAAGAATTGCAACACTCGGGAGGCAGAGGCAGGTGGATTTCTGAGTTCGAGGCCAGCCTGGTCTACAAAGTGAGCTCCAGGACAGCCAGGGCTATACAGAGAAACCCTGTCTCGAAAAAAAACAAAAAAACAACAAAAAAAAAAAAACAAAAAAAGAATTGCAAAAGTAAGAGGGAATAAGGCTTTAATTACACAGAATGGAAACATAGAAAGGTGGTCTTACCATCATATTTTAATGGGGTGTTTCTCTGTGGGAGAAAAGACAGGAAATATATGATATATAGAATTATATATATATATTATAATTTATACTCCATTTCTGAATAGAAATAGCTCATAATTCATGTATCTATATACCTGAGTCCATTGCATACATACATAAGACTCAAGTCATCCAATGGCAAAATGTGTGACAAAACTGGGGTCCTATGTCCACTTGGAGCTAGGGCCACTGGGCAGAGCTGGTACAGGGAGTTTGACTGCACAGCCCTCAGGATGCTGCTGGGGGCTCTTGGATTGTGAGAAGTCACAGGATCCTGCTTCAGGGGTGAGGAAGGGACATTCTGGGGTCCCTGTGGGACTGCCAGAGTTGGTCTCCTACTCTTAGGGAACACATATGCTGCTGGGCACTGTGGAAGAGCCAGTTCTGGGGTCCCTGGGCCACACAGAGGCCAGGGATGACAGGTTCTCACACTTGGACATCCCAGATGCTGCTATACGTTATAGAAGAACTGAGACTCTCAGGCAGATTTGTCCCTCGGGCCAAAGGGAAAGGGGTAGGAGGAGAGAGCTCTGGCAGATTACCGTGGAGATGAGAGTCCTAGGCTAACTCAGGAGCTTCTTTGTCAGGCTGCTTGGTTTGACTAGCAACCATGGCTGGAGCACAGCGAGGCCTCATAGCAGAAGATTAGATGTGCAGCTCATTAGGGGAAGACCTGCACAGCGGGTTCAGATGAGAAGAGGCAGTTCATGGTTTTAAGACGTTTATTGTAGAAAGTCAGAGAGAGGGAGTGTGGGGAAGGAGAGGCCCGCCATGACCACATATAGAGAAGGGGAAATGGAGAGGGAGCAAGGGAACAAGAGTAAGAGCAAGAGAGTAAAAGGGTAAGAGAGGCAAGAGAGCAAGGAGGGGGCAAGCAGTTCTTTTTATAGTGAGCTGGGATTATCTGGCTGTTGCCAGGTATCTTTGGGGATGGAGTCCAGACAGAATACCAGGAACTTGGGGCATTGCCTATGTGACTGATGGCCACCCACCTCTCTGCAGGGGACTGTGGGAGGCTGTAGCTTAGACAGGAGTCAGCTGCCCAGGAGGGGTGGCTGAACACTTCTGTCCCTTAGGGTTTCTGGGGTTCCAGGCCTGTGCTTGACTAGGACCAGGCCATCTGTGCACAGCTCACCACCCAAAAGCAATTTCTGTTTGTAGGTCACCTGTAATATCTGGGAAATATTTGGTCAAAAGCTTGTATTTAGAAGACATTCTTCAAATTATGCAAGTTATATATGAAAAAAAATTTAAGGTCTCTATATTTAACAACATTTTCAATTTTTCTATGACTATCAGAGTGGTAACACTGGATGATTTCCTCTTAAAGTAGCAACTGTTACAATAAAATCTCATTTCATTATAACCGGTTCAATTATCTGTGCTTCTATAGAAAATCATATCTAGAATCTTTCAAATCATTTGTAATTTAAAATATTCTAGAATAAAAGGGGCTAATGCGTGTTTGACAGTTAATAGAAATTACACTGCTTTCTTGAAATATCTAATGACTATGATATTTACTATATTTAGGTCATTTTAAATATATTGTAATTCCTTTGATCTTCTTGACATCTAATATCATACTGAATCTGCAGTAGTGATTTGGTAGCTTTTATATCGAAATGGGCTCTCTGGATGATGTATATTCGATCCCATAGAACTTGGGGTATGGAATACCTATCTGTAGGCATAACATGCCCATCACTGTCTTGGCCTCTATGATTCCCAGCAAGAGGCTTGTACAAGATTGGATTCATTAACATTTTCTCATGAGGGAGCAAACTTTTCACCAATTCTCACAAGAGAGTTTATAGATAGCAGTTGGGGTGAGGAGGCCTTGAGGCCCCACTCACCTCTTAGGGTGTAAATGATTAATTGTTTGGGGCAGGAATATTTCTTCTTTGGTTTAGACACCCATAAGTTGTTCACAGTCCTGGAATTAGCTCCACATCTATGCTTCTGTAAGGAGAGCCAACTACAATCCCTGATTCACTAGATTAGACTTGGATGAAATATTCTCTATTAACTGTGGCCTTTGCCATATCTAGGATGAATAGATATGTGTATTTCACAATGAAAGGTTCACAAACACTAATAGAGTATACAGGTGAATTTCTAGAAAGATTCAGTAGGCTTCAAATTTAATAAATGCAAGACAGGAGCTTGTATGTTTATTATAGAAAACGCAAACCTGACTCAGTGAACGTCCACAATCAGAATGACAGAACTAGGAAGGAAGGCTTCATGTGTTACAGCTAGAGCAAAGTGGTTAATATTTAGAGATATGATAGCATCCTATAAAACATATCAATATTCTGGGTGTGTCCAGTCATACAATAGTATGTGACCCTAATCTTTAGCATATACTCACCCACTGGCAAGTAACTCTTCTAAATATTTTATATAATTGAAGTCATTCATTCCTCTAACTAGTCTATAAATACTAACAGCATTTCCTGTTTTACTGAAGGCAATTTAGGCAGGTATTTAATTAGCTAACAGAGCTATGATTCACACAGATCTGTAGGCTTATCCCCACCTAATGGCATGCATGCCTGTGCCTCATGGCAATATTAGTACAAACATTTTCTGTTGGTATAAGGACATAAGTTATCTGACCACCTAGATACCGTCTTCAAGATCTAATACTTTCAGAGCAAGCTGAAAATTTAAGTTTTGCTAAATGCTGAAAAACCAATGTTCCTTTCTGCAATGTAAACAGTCATTTAGGCTAGTTACTGTTTCGGTCTCCATAAAGAAATGAAAGTTACCATATGAGATTCTTGAAATGCATAAATGGAGCTCCTCTCTTCTCTATTATCAGTCATTGACTGCAGCTGTAGATAAGCAGAGAGATTGGCTTCTGTTCAGTTAGGGTGTAGCCTTGACAAGTCACTGAAGACAGGATTCCCAACAGACACATAGGAGAGACAAACATCAAGGTGAGTCTTCAGTCACTACAGATTATAGCTTCCTGCTCATGAGAGTTTCCAGATGTTGTGGGGCTTTAACTGTAAGAAAACAGAAAGAAAAAAAAGAATAAGTTCTTTCATACCTTATTCTAAAATTAATTTGGGTTTTTTTGTGGTTCAGAGTGGTCCATTTCATTACAGGTGTCCCATGAATGATTTTGTAAGTCATTGAGTGAGTGTGACATGTCATAAAATGCAGTCACTCCTGGCTCGTTAAATGTGACTGCATTACATAAGACAGGCAGCTACAAAAAAGAGGAGAAAGGTCGTAGAATCATGCCAGTGTTCTTGAACAGAGATTTGGTCTCTGGGTTTCATTTACTGGCAATTAAGCACACAGGAAAGATTAAAGACAAAACTCCAGAAATAAACAACACATGAGTTTGAAAATGCACACACACCTCTAACCAATGTCCTGTTCTATCCTGCCTGGGACGTGAATCTTCCTTTCACTCAGTACATCCACAGCATGTACATTACTCATTCAGACACCATTTAGAAATTGTTTTGAAATGTGGCCAGGCTTGTGCTCATGCATCTCATGTTTTACTTAATAATAGCATGAAACTGGCCTGGTGACTAAGGTGTGTTAAAGAGAACCATAAAATGCCTGTAAATGAAAGGTGAGAGTACATTGTACCACATATGCTTTTAGAAATAATCAGCACACAGGGACTCGTCACATTTGTTATAGTTTATGGTTATCATTTTTCTGACTTCCTTCTGTTACTGTGAGTGATTTTTCCTGCCTTGCTTATACAAATATTCTATATGGGACTGAAGAAATGGCTCAGCAATAAAGAGTACTGGCTGCCCTTTCAGAGGACCCAGGTTTGGTTCCCAGCATCCACATGCTAGGAATGGATACCAAGCATATACACAATACACCAGCATCTATGTATATAAAACTCCTATACAAAGAAAATAGATGTTTTAATTCATTTATTTATTTACTTACTTTACAGGCAACAATAGTTTCCCCTCCCTGGTCTCCTCCCAATCCTTATATCCACCTTCACACCTCTCCATCATTTCTCTTTTAAAATATGGGAGGTCTCCATGGGTATCAACCAACTCTGACATGCCAAGTTTCAGTAAGATTAGGTGCATCTTCTCCTATTGAGGCTGGACATAGCAGTCAAGAAGGGGGAAGGGTACCAAAGGCAGGCGACAGAGTCAATGATAGCCTCTGCTCCACGAAAATAAATTTTAAAAACTGTACCCTGTGTGTATAGTATAGGAGTGAAACAGCATATAGGGTTTGTCACTTTGTTTTTGCACTGGTACAGTAGGAAATTGCAGATCCAGTTTGTGGGGAAATGTATCTTTATAAAAGAGAAACTAGAGCCTATGGCTGTATAAATTATGTAACCTATTTGTTCATGGATTTCCATCATTCTAAAACATTATTATCTATTTTTTTCTGACCCAAAGTCACCAACTGTGGGATGGTAAAGCCATGCCAGGAAGCTTGGTGGATAGAGTGGGTTGAGACCCAGAGACTCAGTGGGCACACACCTGAGACTTAGGTAACTCCCTGCTCCCTGTCAGATTCTTGGCCTGGAACATGTACTACACTCCCCATATAAGGAAATGTGACCTGTGTTCATGTAAGCCCAGAACAGAGTCCTCCATGCTAATGAGTGACCTAGAGGCCCTGAGAGGTTTAGCCAATAAGCTTCCTTTCCCAGACATTCCTCCCTGTAAAAGGTATTTAATCTCTGGTGAAAGCCTGAGAAGTGGATATGTATCCCACTTTTCACCATGAACAGTCAATACACAGTTTAGAACCATGGACTGTCACTTTCATCTACCACCGCCATGAGGAACATGAGGGTCTTTACTTTTAGACCCCTACAGAAGGCCTCTCTGTGCTTTCTATGCAGACAATTGGCACCAAGCTAAGGGTAATCACCCCTGAGAGACAAGCCAGAGCTCCCCTTTCCCCTGACCCTGGGCTAGACTTTGCCCCAGCCTCCTCAACCTCCCCAGCCTCCCCAACTTCCCCCCTCCCCAGCACCATTCTCAGCTCTTCCAAGATTCACAGTAGTGCCTGGATGTCCAAGAGTCACAGAAACCCCTTGGCCTTGGCCTTGTCACAGCCCTGGATACCCCCCCAAACCAGCTCAGGTTTCTCACATCTGAGACTGCATTGCCCACCCCTGGGCCTCCCCAGAGGCCATGTCCTTAGGTGGGTGGAACAGGATACACAACCAATCACCCTTCTAATTATTTTGTTTCTTGTGTTCATACATTTCCCAGTTACACTGGTGGTCTTGGACCACATTCCTATGGTAAGGAGAAATCTTCATACCTAAATACAAGAGTAGAAACTGTATTGTAGTTAACAGGAGGCATAAATACAAGTTCAGAATAAGTACAAGGCCCTGGAACACCATATAGGAAGGAGGTGAAAAAAATTAAGCTATGGTGAGACTCATCGTGTAGAGGGAGGTGAAGTAGGAAACAGACTTCTGTGGAAGAAAACCAAAGAGAAGGACCTTAATTTGAAATGGAGAAAGCAAGAAACCCTTTTCCATAGATAGGCTGCCTATAGATCTTAAAGGGTGTGCTGAAAAGTTTGGACACTAAAACCTAAAAAGCTCTTTAAAATTTAAAGACCTCAGCAAATAGGTAAAGTCTAGTGTTTTAAGGGGGTTGACTAGGTGTAGATATGTGGAGTTATTTGGAAGGTGTTAGAGGTCCACAGGAGAGATTCAAGTCAGGAAAGTGCTTTAGGGTATTATTAAAAATTCCAAGCACGAGGAAGGCACTAAATGGCAAGAAAGAGCTGGATCATAAGTACTGGCATCATATTTTGCAAGGATGGTATAAAACTCAGAGACTGAGCCCTCTTCACTTGCTGAAGATGTGTGAAGTTGGTACGGAAGAGATGGTGGCAAAACGAGATGCAGCAAAGGGATGTGAAGGGAAGGGTGCAGTTATACTGAAGAGGGAAGATGTGGAAGATGGAGACAATCTCCTTAGACTTAATGTGGTACACTTCAGGCTCCTGGAAGAAACTGGCTGCTTACAAAAGAAAACTAAGAGACTATGGCTGTGCAAATAATGTAGCCTACAAGTCTTAGATCTTCCATTCTGCCAAATATTATCTGTTCTCTGCATCCAGATTCACTAATTAAATTTCCAAGTATTTTGCTTCATATAGATTCAGAATTTATATTATTTATATTCATCTGTATGATATTTCATCCATTTTTTGTGTACAATCTCAGGAAATCTATTAGCTAGAAATCATAGATGCAATTAGCTCCAGCAACCAGCCTCTTCTTTGTAGATGAATACTTGGCATTCTGAGCAACACATATGCTCTCTGTAAATTTGATGAGCTCACCGTGTCTCACTGGGTCCAATTAACTCTGGGGCTTGGATGTGTTAGAAGCTTTGAGACCATATCTGCACTGTGGCCAGTTAACCAAGTTAATGTTCTTTCTAGGCACTGTCTGGGTGCTGATTATGCTGGCTCTACAGTCCTGTGTGGGCCATACACTTCATAGCATCGGCCCCTTCAAACTGTGATGCCCTGCAGAGAGGTACTACCTCTCTATTAAGATGTAACTTTTCCTCTTTCATCTTTGAAAGTTCAGATTTAATAATGATTCAGTCATTTGGGGGATATAAAAGTATTGCATTGTTGTATATGCAGACTTTGATTATAACACTAGCTTCATGGAGAGATGTGACCTCTCCAAGTGAAGGTTCAAGAAGATAACTGTGAAAAAAAAAAAAAAAAAACCTCATGACATCTCTGCTAGACACATGGACATAGTGCATTGCCTTGATCTTCCACAGTGCAAACAGTTATACGAACCAATCCAATCTGCTCTGGATTTGTATCACCTATGAAAAGGATTTCAATAAGAAAAGTAATCACTATAATTGGCAGAGGGAAGGACAGGGAGATGATCAATGATAGTGTTCACTGTGCAAGTTTGAGGGCAGGAGTTTGGATTTCTCAGTAGCCACATAAAACAACATGAGGGTGAGGTGGCTCATCTGCAAATGCAGCTCATGGGAGGAGTCCCAGGGAAAACCAAAATTGGTGAGTTCTAGGTTCAACAAGAGATTGAGCCTCACTAAATACAGTGGCACACAATCAAAGAAAATACCTGATGTCAAATTTTAGCTTCCACATTGCATCCCTTCTCACACACACACACACACACACACACACACACACACACACACACACACACACACACACACACACACAGAGGCACACATAATGCAAAACAAACTCATAAAAGTAGTATATGTGTTTAGAGATGTAGTTGAGTGACCTGTAAGTTGGCAAATTACAATACTCACCCTCCAAAATCCAAAACACATGTGTAAAACTTCATATTGGACCAAAGCCAGTATATATTGTTATATATGTAAAGCTGTGCTTCTATGATAAAAATTTAATTTATGTCTGAAGTGCCATAAGAGATTAGCAATACATACAAAATAAACCAGATATAATTATTTACTATAATGAAATTTATATGAATGTGCTCTGGTTCAAGATATCTTATTGTGCTTTCAACTTTTAATTATTTTATATTCACTTCATTTATTTTATCATGTATATGAATGTTTTTAACTACAAGTATTTCTGTGCAACAGATGTATGCCTAGTGCCCACAGAGGTCAGACGAGGGCAGCAAAGCCTCAGGAACTCAAATTATGGATTTTTGCTAGACAACTAGTAAGTGCCAAGAGCTGAACATGGGGCCACTATAAGGGTAGCTTTTGATTAATCTCCCCACCATGCTCCCACTTATTTATTAATTAAAAGGAATATTTGATGATTATCTTTGTGTTGTTCAGAGTGCCATATAGTTTGTTGTTAATTCTCAAATAAAAAGGAATCTACTTGAACACAAGCCCTGTGACTATGGAATTGTCAATCTGATGACAGATACTACCAATGGGAGGGTAGCATATAGACTCAGGACATGCAAGTGAATAATAGCATATTCACATCTCACATCCAAGAGACAGAGACAGGTGGTATACAATTTATAATTTGAGCTGATCGGGAAGGCACATGCCTTTGATCAAGACATCGGGGAGGGAGAAGCACTTAAAAAAAAAAAAAAACCTGCCAGCTCTATGGTAGCTTGGGAAACAAATCTATACAGTCTCATGCTTTTCAAAAAAATGTATATTTTTTTAAAAATTGGTGAACTTTTGTGTTTTGAATTTTCCGATGTACTTATTATAGACTGTGGTTAAGCAAGCAAGTGTAATTATAGAAAAAGAGAAACTGGGGAAAGTGGAATTGCTATAAAATGCACACAGATATTTTATGGACTTTTACCTGTGCACCCTATCCTGGCTCTACCTGCACATACAAGAAACATTTCTTCCCCTTTCATTCCTTTCTGTCCCACCTCTCTTTGGCTTCCACTTTCTCTTTCCCTTCATCTCTTACGTCCACTCAACCAGCACCTATAGAACACTGACTTGTCCCTGCAGCATCTTGACCGAATTTTAGAATAAGAGTTAGGACTGGGCCATATCTAGACATTCTAAGAAAGAGAAGGTGAGAATAAAGAGGTTGTAAACGTGTGCACATATCTGTGAGATTAAAAAGAAAACAAAAATGTGTGTCTTAGGAAAACAGGCAATATCCCAAAGCCCTAAATGCAGATGCAATCAGAATTCAATTCAATCAAGCATCTTTTCAAATACTTTGCATCTAATAACAGCATAAATGGAAGAACATTCTATCAAAATGTCATATAGAAGGGGCTCGCCCAGCCGGCAGACAGACTCTGAGTGCTTGGGATGGTGTTATTCAATATGTTTATGACTATTGCTTAAACATGTTCAGAATTTTACAGCGGTAGCATAAATAGCTACTGTATCTCAGGGTAGGCACATCCACATACTAGGCATATAGAAAATGAATTCTTCTGCATGTTTCATCCCAAAATGCCAGTGTTAATGGATACCCAGAAATTTCACTGAAAATCAACTGCAGGAACGGAAGCCAAGGTGCATTTGTGAAGAAGGAAGAGCACAGCAGTCAGATTTATTAGGAAGGAAACATCTTAAGTTAGCTCCTTATCAATTGTAAAATGATGGTCTCATCATGAACTATGCTTTTAACAGTATTTTCCTCAAGCATTAAACAGGAATAATTGTTCTCCCCTGTGACATGGGGTGTTGTGGAATCTTTCAAAGTAGATATGGAAATCATCGTTTTTTTCTGTTCAATTTTCACAACAAAGACAGAAAGGTACCCAAGTTAAGAATGAATTCTGGAAAAAGCCAGGTGATTAGATACTTAAAGAAGTGCGCTCAGACATTGTCTGAAGTACATTTTGAATGCAAATAATACCTTCCTGCATAAATGGCTGTGAAGGTTCTGTGATTACAACCTTCTTGGAACACGTGGAATGCTTTTCATTTCTCCATCTTTCTTCGCTTCTAAATTTAGGAGGTTCCCTGTTTTGTTATGTCTTTTTTTATAGCAGCAATTTTCATGTTTTTATAGCATTTTTATGACCCATTGAAAGGCCTCTTGGTGCAATATTTGGCAATGTTTCACCTCAAAGCCTGTCACACAAGAATTCACAGCACTAGAGAGCTAACATTCATCAGGAAATCCAACCTACACCAACCAAGTCAGATAGATGCCAACCTAAGAATCTCTCAGATTGCCTTATTCTTACCTTGTTTCTGTAATTTTCAAAATGCCTAAGCATTTACAGAATTCAGGAGAACCTTTTATCAGTGGCTTGTCCTATAGCTTTGAGCTTCTATCTCAGGAACTTCACATAAGAACCAAGTATCTGTGTTAATGTGATTATAATCCAAATTTTTTACTTATAAGATATCCAGTGGTAAATTCAGTTCCCTTCTCTAACCAGAACTTTACAGTAAAAAAACTGCCAATCATCTAAGTGGAGAAGGAACCACCCCTGTCTAGTTTTCAATGTCTCATATATTTTATGTGAGCACTTTTGTCACAGAGGCTGAAGAGGCCCTTCCCAACTGCCATAAAATTTGGATGTCATCCCTGTTACTCCACAAACTTCTTGGAGGAACTCTCAATTTCTGTTGCCTTTCCTCATCCTCATCTCAGATGGGTGCCACTAACACAGACAGTAAAGTAGACTTCAATGCCTAGTGAAGAATGCATCTTCTTTGGAAAAGTCTAGCACTGTCAGTCTTAATGAACTCAGGTCATATTGTCTGTCCTCTCCAGAAGACAGAAGAAGAAAGTACAAAATCAGTTTTCAAAAGAACATATTCTCAAGACATCCCAGGGAAATGAAAAGCCAGAAAAGGTAAAGCATCCTCCACTCTTTGTCTCATCCCGTACTCAAAAAGGGTGTGAATAAGGCAGGATTGGGGTTGGCGATGGAGAAGAGAGCTGAGAGAAGGAAGGACTTCCAAGTACAGAATGTTATCATTTGGGGTTGTTGGTATGATACCATGACACACTGAAGAGAAGCTTCAGAATGCAGATTTCTATAAGAACATGCTGTCATTTTGAAGCCTGCTGGAGTGATGATGTGTAATATTGCTACCACAGGACACAATATAAACTTCTCAAGCAGGACATAGTAGAGTTTTCAGGATATTTGAAATGTGTGGCAATTTGAAGCCCCAAACTTACTTCTAAAAGGACAAACTGTCTCTTGTCATTTATTTTCTCTCCACTTTCCCCTGACTCTTCTGGATTTTACTTATGACTGTAAGAGTAAAGTGAGAGATAACTGAAGCTTCACTGTATCTTTGTCATAGAACCAAGAATTTAAATGAGTAGGTATAGGTATGCACTCTTCCATTTATCTTTGTAGCAAAGGATATACTATCTACCATCGTCTATAGAGTTTCTAATCAAATGCTTTAGGTAAGTATGCATATAAGTTAATAAAAACCAAGATCATTCATGAAAAACAATGCAACTTAAGAAAATGGAACTCATGCCAGGACAACTGGTGAACATTTGAAAATTGAAATTTATTTAGCATTATTTTGTCCAATTGGGTGCTATATCAAGTAAAATGAAAAAGTTTGAAAAAAAATAAAATGAGGACATATTAGTACCTATTTATCTAAAGATATTCATCTTTTCAATCATCAAACTATATTGGTTTTATTATTTTCTTGTTTCTATTTTCCTTTTTTAATTTATATTTTTACAGTGGGTCATACTTAATATTTAGATCATAGAAGAAAAATCAAAAGAAACAAAAAAGAAAATCTTAAAAATGTAAAGTCCAGCCTTCCTTCCAGCCTACAAATCTGCCCAAGACAGAGTTTATGCTCGAGACACCCTCCCATACTCAGAGACAGCTTGACTCCCAGGATGCACTTCATAACCAGGGTCACAGGTAAGAGAAGCCCAACCCCAACACTTGGCCTAACTAGGGCCCCCATGGGGCCCAGTAGAAGCAGGACATATCAACCCTGCCAGAGACACATCATCCTTCCTGTCCACAACTACACTCCTACTTACAGATCAGGTAATCCAGCACTCCCCCTACACCCACACCAAGAGACAGCTTGATTTACAGGAGGTCCTTCAAAACCAAGGTGTAGACTCACAGAAAGTACAGGATCCAGTCAGAGACAGCAAAGTCACTTAACACCAGAAATAAACAGATGGTGGGAGGCAAGCACTAGAACATAAGCAATAGAAACCGTGACACTTGGCACCATCAGAACCCAGTTCTCCCACCACAGCAAGCCCTGGATACCCTAACGCACCTGAAATACAAGATTCTGACCTAAAATCCCATCTCATGAAGATGATAGAGGACCTTAAGGAGTACATATATAACTCCCTTAAAGAAATATATGAGAACACAGGTAAACAGGTAGAAGCTCTAAAGAAGAAACATATTTAATCCCTTAAGGAAATACAGGAAAACAAAATCAAACAGATAAAGGAATTAAGAAAAAAACATCAAGAATATAAAAATGGACATAGAAACAATAAAGACAGCAACAGGGGAGGTAACCCTTCAGATGAAAATTCTAGGAAAGAGATCAGGAGTTACTGATGTAAGCATCACCAACAGAGTACAAGGAACAGAACAGAGAATCTCAGGCATAGAAGATATTGACACAACAGTCAAAGAAAATACCAAATACTTTCTTCTCAGCACCTCATGGAACCTTCTCCAAAATTGACTGTGTAATCAGACACAAAACCAACCTCAACAAATCCAAGAAGATTGAAGTAATCCCATGCATCCTATCAGATCCCTGTGGACTAAGGCTAGACTTCAATAACAACAAAAACAACAGAAAGCCCACATATTCATGGAAACTGGACAGCACTCTACTCAATGATAACTTGTCAG
This sequence comes from Mus caroli, assembly GCF_978045245.1. Taxonomy (NCBI): domain Eukaryota; kingdom Metazoa; phylum Chordata; class Mammalia; order Rodentia; family Muridae; genus Mus; species Mus caroli. The sequence continues at coordinate 100,548,592 of NW_028227265.1, forward strand.
GCTAGAATTAAAGAAAGAAATTAAAGACCTTCTAGAATTTAATGAAAATGAAGACAAAGCATACCCAAACATATGGGACAAAATGAAAGAAGTACTAAGAAGAAAATTCATAGAAATGGGTGCCTTCATAAAAAAATTCGAGATATCCCATACTAGCAACTTAACAGCACATCTAAAAGCTATAGAACAAAAACAAGCAGACATACCCAAGAGGAGTAGAAAGCAGGAAAAAAAATTAAAATAAAGGCTGAAATTAATCAATTAGAAACAAAGAGAACTATACAAAGAATCAACGAACCTAAGAGCTAGTTCTTTGAGAAAAATCAATAAGATAGATAAAACCTTGGCCAAACTAACTAAAGGCCACAGAGACAGTATCTAAATTAACAAAATCAGACATGAAAAGGGAGATGTAATAACAGAATCTGAGACAATAATAATAAAAAAAAATCATCAGTTCCTACTACAAAAGCCTATACTTAACATAACTACAAAATCTAGATGAAATGGATATTTTCTAGACAGATATCAGGTACCAATTTTACATAAGTACCAGATAAACTATGTAGACAGTCCCATAAACCCTAAGAAAATAGAAGCACTCATTAAAAGTTTCCCACCCAGCCCCCTTCCCCCCAAAATAATCAGGGTCAGATGGTTTTAGACAGAATTCTATCAAACCTTCAAAGAAGACTTAATACCAATACTTTTCAAACTATTCCACAAAATATTCCAAGAATGCCTCAAACCATCAAACACAACAATCAAGTGGGCTTCATTCTAGGGATGCAGGAATGATGCTGAGAAAGGCTTTGACAAAATACAACAACCCTTCGTGTTAAAAGTCTTGGAAAGGTCAGGAATTCAAGGCACATACACAAACATAATAAAGCAATATACATCAAATCAACAGCCAAAATCAAACTAAATGAAGAGAAACTTGAAGTAATCCTATTAAAATCAAGGACAAGATAAGGCTTGTTATTTATTCAATACAGTACTAGAAGTTATAGCTAGAACAATTAGACAACAAAAGGAAGTCAAAAGGATATAAATGAGAAAGGAAGAAGTCTATGTATCACTATTTGCATATATATATATATATATGTATGTATGTGTGTGTATATATATATATATATATATATATATATATATCCCAAAGAAATCTACCAGAGAACTCCTACACCTCATAAGCAACTTCAGCAAAAGTCCCTGGATATAAAAATAAATCAAACAAATGAGTAGCCTTCCTCTACACAAAGAACAAATAGGCTGAGAAAGAAATTAGGGAAAAAACACAATTCACAATAGTCACAAATAATATAAAATATCTTGCTGTACCTCTAACCAATAAAAGGAAATATCTGTATGACAAGAACTTCAAGTCTCTGAAGAAAGAAATCAAAGAAAACCTCAGAAGATGAAAATATCTCCCATGCAAATGATCAGCAGAATTAACATAGTATGCCCATCATACCAAAAGCAATCTACGAATTCAATGCAGTCCCCATTAAAACTCCAAATCAATCCTTCAGAGATAGAAAGAGAAGTATTCAACTTCATCTGTAATAATAAAAACTCAGGATAGCAAAAACAATCCTAAATAATAAAATAAGTTCTAGGGGAATCATTATCCCTGACCTCTAGTTGTACTACAGAGCAATAGTGATAAAAAAAAAAAAAAAAAAAAAAACATGTGGTATTGGTACAGAGATAGGTAGATCAATGGAATAGAATTGGAGACCCAAAATTAAACCCATACACCTATGGTAACTTTATCTTTGACAAAGAAGCCAAAACCATACAGTAGAAAAAAAGAAAGAATTTTCAACAAATGGTGATGGTCTAACTGGAGGTCTGCATGTGGAAAGATCCAAACTGATCCATATTTATCCATATTACATCCAATTTATCCAAATTGATCTATATTATCTCCTTGTACAAAGGCCAAATCCAACTGGTTCAAGGACCTCCATATAAAACCAGGTAGACTGACTCTAATAGAAGAGAAAGTGGGAAAGAGACTCAAACATATCTGAACAGAGGAAAATTTCATGAACAGAATACCAATGGCTCAGGTTCTAAGATTAAAAATAGACAAATGAGACTTCATAAAACTAAAAAGCTTCTGTAAGTCAAAGGAGACTGTCAATAGGGCAAAAAGGCAACCTACAGATGTGGAAAGATCTTAACCAATCCTATAGCTGATAGAGGACTCCTATCCAAAATATACAAAGAACTCAAGAAATTGGAGGCCAGAAAACCCAATGACCCTGTAAAAAATGGTGTACAGACCAAAACAAAGAATTCTCAAGAGGAATCTTGAATAGCTGAGAAACACTTAAAGAAATGTACAACATCCTTAGTCATCAGGGAAATTCAAATAAAAGTGACCCTGATACCAATGACCATATAAATGACCTTACACCAATCAGAATGGCTAAGATAATAAACTCAGGTAACAGCACATGCTGGTGAGGATGCAGAGAAAAAAGAACACTCCTCCATTGCTGGTGAGAATGCAAGCTGTTACAACCACTTTGGAAATAAATCTGAAGGTTCCTCAGAAAACTGGAAATAGGTCTACCTGAAGACCTAGTTTTATCACTACTGGGTATATACCTAAAAAACTCTCCAACATATATCAAGGACACATGCTCCACTGTGTTCATGGCAGCCTTATTTATAATAGCCAAAAGCTGAAAACAACCCAGATGTCCCTCAACTGAAGAATTAATACAGAAAATGTGGTACATTTACATAATGAAATGCTACACAGCTATTAAAAATGATGACTTCATGAACTTTGTAGGCAAATGGTTGGAACCAGAAAATATCATCCAGATTGAAGTAACCCAGATCCAAAAGGACATACATGATATATACTCACTGATAAATGGATATCAGCCCAAATACACATAATACAACTCAAAGACCATATGAAGCTTAACAAGAAGGAAAGGCCAAACTATGGTTGCTTCAAGCCCACATAGGAGGGGGAACAAAATAATCACAGGAAGCAGAGGGAGGGGGGAGGGTGCCGAGTGACAAAGGAGAAGTGGAGGGGAAAAAGAGGGGTAGGCTCAGGTTTGGAAAGAGACAAGAGATAATTCCAGAGAGTCTGGGGAATGAATAGAAATAAGTAGAATATGGCATGGAAAAGAGATGAAACCATTAGAAAATCCCAGACACCAAGGATTTGAGAGTCTCCCAGTACCCAATGGGGATGAGATTAGCCAAAATACCCAACAGCAGAGACATAGAACCTGAAGAGACCACCTCAAGTAGAAAAACATAGCCCCTAGTTGAGGGAGGGAACGACCCACCCATCTCAAAAATTTTAATCGACAATTGTTACTGTCTAAGAAAAAAATGCAGGGACAAAAATTAGAGCAGAGACTAAGGGATAGGCCATTCAGAGACCTCCCCACCTTAGGATCCATCCCATCTGCAGACACCAAACTGTGACACTTTTGCTGATGCCATGTTGTGCTTACAGACAGGAGCCTGGCATGGCTGTCCTCTGAGAGGTTCTGCCAGTACCTGACTAAGACAGATACAACTACTTACAGCCAACCATTGGGCCGAAGCTAGGGACCCCAGTGGAAGACATAAGGGAAGGACTGGAGGAGCTGAAGGGGATGGCAACCCCATAGGAAGAATAAAAATATCAACTCACCAGACCCACAGAGCTCCCCGGAACTAAACCACCAACCAGGAAGTATACACAGGTGGGTCCATGGCTCGAGCTACATATGAGGTAGAGGACTGCCATATCGGGATTCAATGGGAGGGAGGTACTTGGTTCTGTGGACGATTGTTGCCCCTGTTAAGGGGGATGCTGGAGGGGTGAGCCAGGGTTGAAAGAGTATCCTGTTAGATACAGAGGGGTGGGAGTTGGGGGGTTGCAGAGGGGAGACCAGGAAGGAAGGCAACATTTGAAATGGAAATAAATAAAATATTTTTTAAAGTGAAGAAAAAAGAAAAATATGAAAAGTCCTGGTCTCCACTTTCATAGACTGCCATCCACGAATATAAAACATACTTTCAGCTCCATGGAGCCTTAGCATTAAGATTATTACACATTTTATTGGCCTTTCCTAGGCCCTGATACTAGAAATTCATCTGCCTCTAACCTTTCCACCCGAGTCGACTTCATACATAAGTAAAGAGTAAGTTGAAATTACAGGCAGCTGTAAAGAAATGGAAGTTCCTCAATTTCTCCTTTCAAAACCAATATTAAAATATATGAGCTGCAATTGTCAAACTAAAAAATGGCTGGATGATTCATAAGGATGAGTAGCCGATAGGCTGGCCTGCGTGCTCCCTTGCATTACTGATTTTTTAACAGGTCCTTGGGCACAAAGACGGCTATTTCCCATCAGAAAGAGGCAGCAGTGGAGGTGAGGGATACCTGAGACATGGCAAGGAAAATGTCTAGATGCCAAACACACATAAGGATGTGCCAGTCAGCTCTGCATGCTCGAATGGTACAGTTTTAAGCAAACAGCTTGTAAATGAAACCTCAAAGGACTCATCTTCTCCTCCTGGAGTTCTTAGCCACTCCATCCCCCTCTTATCTCCCCAAGGAGGTACAGGCTTACCTGTCAAGCATCTTTTTAACTTGTCAGGGACTGAACTCGAGCAAAGGCAACCAGATATTACAGCTAAATGGCTTTACAGCTAAATGAGGGTGAATATCTGTTTCTGTTCACTGAGCCATGACATTGACGCCTAGTTTGCTGTTCCCATGTCACAGCAACACTGATTATTAACAGCCAGCCTGCACAGGAGGTGGGGCCTTGCAGCAGTCACATGCTCCTCCGCTTCCAGACTTGGTCAGCAGACATCTCATTATGGTAAGACATCTGACCAGCTTGTTTTTACCGTTTTGGATTGGGCATCAAGTGAAGGAGGAGTGAGAAAGCTTGGGGATATGGACTCTTGTCCCTGTCCTTTCCTTGCTGATTTTTCTCATGCCAGGCATTGATTTCCTGTATTCATGAAAGATTCATTGGAATGTATGAATGTCTAAATATTGTTCTTTATAACTTGACTCTTAAGAAACGGAAAACTTAAATGAACATATTTATGTTTTCCCTGTAAATCCTCTGGAGAAGAGAAAGTGTGCTGTTTTTATGGAAGTGAGGAGGCCAGGGATGATTGTTGAAAATTCTCCTTGTAGATCTAATACAAAGGCAGAATTGAAATGCCCTGGGGCACATACACAACGCCACCCTGGGAGTGATGGAATCATAAAGAATACAGATAACAATGGTTTCTTAAATGCTTGGGAAATATATTAGTGAATAAGCTTACTTTGAGGAAAACTTAAATTCCTGTGCATGTCGTTATAAAGGCATTATTAATTGGGTGTCAGTATGAAGCTTTATTAGAGAAGAAAGTTATATGCTACTAATAAAAAAATTACGTGACCTAGTTCTGAAGGGAAAACATGACAATCGTAATCTAAACAGATGAAACGAGCTGCATTAAACAGTTCAGCAGCAATACCAAGAGAGATATAAACAAACAGAAAGAAGCACAATACCAAGCCCCCAATAATTGTTATTTCATAAGTAACCATATTACTAAAGGGGAGAGCCGATTTTCAGTTCATTGAGGTTGAAGCCAGATATCAAAAACAGAACTGCCTATGGCCATGGAACAATATCAGCAAACCCAATAGGTAAAAGATATGAGATTAAAGAGCTTTAGTTTTCATAAGTATCCCCTATTCTCAAAAGGCCAGCAAAGGGTTTGATCAATAGTAGGGTACCTACTATGTTGGTACCTACTATGGAGGTGGAAGTTTTAAGATGTGGAGGCAACCAGGAGGTTTTTAAGTCATGGGTGGTATGCCTTTGAAGTTCTTTCTTTCTCTCTATACCACCCTAGAGCTAGAGGAGAAGTTTTACTCCAACACACACTTCCTTGATAAAGGATAAAGTACTGCAACCTCACAGGCCCAAAGCAGCAGGTCCAACTGATATTGTACTAACATCTTGGAAACAATGAAACCAATGTATGTCTTTTCTCTGGAAACTTATCTCAGATCTATGATATAGTGAGACAACGCTGACTAATATGTGAGGATGCTGTGAATAAAAACCTTGGGCAGAGCTTAGAATAGATCATAACTAACCACAACAAACAGGGCCAACTCTTTTGAAGGTTATTGGCCATGGAAACACAATAAAACCACCCAAGAGGCCTTTTACAAACACAATTAGTACCACATGGTGTCAGATTCACCTAGTCTAATATCAAACACTGGCATGATGGTCCAAATCCCCAGGGATGCCAATGAGCAATCTTGTTTGTGAGACACCCATTTAAAGAAAAGAGGAGATTGGAAATAGCAGTTTGTGCAGATAAGCCAACTGGCACAGAGTTCAAGCTACGGCTGTGCAAACACTTGCTGGAACGATGCTTCCAGTAGAGCAGCACACAAAACAGACAGAACAGGCACAGAGGCGTTTCTTTTCCTTTTCTTTCCTTAGCCAGTGTATTAGTTGAAATCAAAGCTTGCACTGTCCTTTCCTCTAAAAACAGAACTGAGTGCACATGTCTGCTTTGATCATGTAAATGTCAACTGATACATCTTTAATAAATTGATATAGAAATTGTCCAAATATTCCCATTAATATACATTCATGGTCAACAACTTACAGATATATTAAAGGTAATTGGAAAATTATGCTTAGGACAGGACAGAAAGTTTAACAAAGGGAATTTAAGTGACTAAATGTAATTCTTAAAAGTAGTATCAGTAGCAGTAGTAGCAGTAGCAGTAGTAGTAGTAGTAGCAGTAGTAGTAGTAGTAGCATGCACCATATCTGTGCATGTACCCACAGACAACCAGAACATGGTGTCAGATACCCTGAAACTGGAATTACATGACCATCACAAGCTGCTGTGTAGTCCAGAGAGCAGAACTTAGTTCTTTTGCATGAGCAACCAATGATCTTAACAACTGCAACATTTCTTCAACTCTAATGGTGTTTAAAATAATAATAATTTTTATTTTCTTTTGTTTTGAATTAACCAATTTTCTGCGTTAATTGTTGCCTTGGTTAGGGATTGTTTTATTATTATTATTGTTGTTGTTGTTGTTGTTATTATTATTATTTCTGTGAAGAGACTCCTTAAGCAAGGCAACTCTTGCAAAGGCTAACATTAATTGGGGGTGGCTGACAATTTCAGAGTGTTAAGCCATTATTATCATGGCGGGAAGCATGGCAGCATCCAGGCAGACGTGGGACAGAGAAGGAGCTGAGAGCTCTATATCTTGATCTGCAGGCAGCAGAAGAGCATCTTGTTTCACACTGGGTAGAGCTGGAACATACTCATGAAACCTCAAAGCCCACCTCCATGGTGACATACTTCCTTCAACAAGGCCACACCTACTCCCACTAGGCCACACCTCCTAATAATGCTACTCCCCATGGCCAAGTATTCAAACACATGAATCTATGAGGGCATATGTACTCTAATCATGACAATTGTTTTCACTATTTTCTTAAGGGCACCATATCACTGAACATGTATTGTAACTATAACATGAAAACTCCATACATAGTCATGAGCAAGCATGATTTGGCATCACCCTACCTAATACTCTGGCAATCTGATACTCTGTCTTTGTTTCCATATTAGCTTATTTTGTGGTATTATTTATAATCGAAATGTAAACATACCTTGTACACACAGGGTTACCTAAACATATTATATGTTAAGTCTCTTTTCTGTCAGTTGTCTTCTCTAAATGTTTAAAATAACTTGGAATAATGGTGACCACCTACTCTTTCCCAAGCTGTGAAAGGGAAAATTGTAATAAGAGAATTTAGAGAGAGGGAACCTGATTGTCTTAAAGGAAATTATAATGTCCCCATAGGGGTTTGTTTGCCAGCAATGCCATTTCAGCTTAATTGTGAGGTTTATGCGACTATTAGTCTTTCTATTTCAGAAATAATGGTTAAATAATGAGGTAAATTTGACTAGACCTTATACAGATATCAAATGGTTCAAGAATAAAATTGAACATAATGGCTTCCACATGAAAGTTGGTGCTAACTTTGTGTGACCAGTGGAAATTCTACAAGACTCTGTGATGATTAAGATGGTCCCTGCATCTTCATTTGCTGCCTCTCACTCCTGTAATGGGGCTTGAGACTAAACTGAAGGCCATCTTTCATGCAAGGACTACGTTGCTTTTCTATAGCATTTCAGCAAGGTGAATATGGAAGGAGTTGAGAATGATAATAACTGAGAGTTCTCATTCATATTAATTATATTTTTGAAATTAGAAGTCTCCAATTTATGTCCAAATACATTCATGAGCCAGAATCATCCTTAAAGATGAGCAAGAGAATTTATATCTGTGAAGTTAATCACTGTAAGTTTTGTTCTGAATCATAAAATCTACTGTAACATCTTACTACAGCAGTTATTTCAGGATACATGAAATCTTTTCTAGGAGTTGGGATATAGGAGACAAATGTTTTTGAATTATCTTTTTATATTACTATACCTGTCTCCAACAAATAGAGAGGATGCATTGACGAGTACAATTGTCACAGAGGTTTGGGCTGAAACATCTAGTACAAATATCTTTTAAACAAATGAAAACTCTGATTATGAGCTAGAAGATATACCAACATGCCATTGTTACTTTATAATGGAGACAAAGCTGTAATCCAGATGCCTAGCTTCTCTGCCACCCCAAGTGTTCTTGCACTAGGAATTGTATTTATTATAAAATTATTTTCTAAGCGTATTGCTTTTAATTAATTAAGACCATTGAGTTTTGGTTTGGGTTTTGCTTTTTTTTTTGGAATATTTTTATTTATATCTTAAACATCCACCAAAAGTTTATGTGTTGAAGCCTCTTGGTTTCTGGAATCATAATCTCAAGGTTATGAGAATCATAAATAGATTCATAGAAGAGCTTCTTGTGTTATTGCAAAGAATGTTTCAGGAAACTTTAAGAGTTGGACCTCTTAGGTAGCAGTTCCTTGGGTACATACATTTTAAGGCTACAGTACACACCCTCTCCTCGGTATTCTGAAGACAAGAGCACCTTTGCTCTATCATGTGCCCCCACTGAGTTTATCTGCCTCACCATGGGCTAAAAGCTATGGACCCAAAAACTTCAAACAAGATTGACTAAAAAAGCCTTTCTTCTCTTAAATCCCTGACTTAGGTAACTGAACTGAGGAATACACTATGCATGGCTTACACATAAAATTGTATATTTGGGTGTTTTTTCTCTTTGGAATAAAAAGTACAAATCTCAATATGCCATCTACCCTGTGAGGATTTGGAGTCTCTCTTTTAAAGGATGTCACGGGGAAGTTAACCCATCACCAGAAAATGCTCCAGGACTGAAGGTTAAACTGGTGTCACTGAAGGTGTGACAGCTGACAAATAACAGAGAGAATTCCCAGTTGCTATGAAAGTTTTAAATTCCAATGCAGTTGCATCATAATTGTGTAAAGTCAACTTGAGAAAATAATTATGTAAGATATACACAAAGGATTTAGTACATATTGTCACTGCCCAATAAGAAGGATAAGAAAGCATCACCTTATTGATAATATGAGATGTAGAAAAATTATTTGAGGGCCATACAAACAATATGTTTTGATATCAGTTTACAAATTAATAGTTCTTATCCCGTACTATATGCTCTTATATTGTGTGACATAGGCAATAATGTCTTCATCAGAGAAGTCTAGTGATTAACCCAGTCATACTGCTCCTCACAAGTATCCAAAACAACAGAAGAATACCACATCTGGACTAGAAAAAAATGAATGAAAGCCTTGTGGTTTTTAAGAAAAAAAATTCTGTAGAAAGTTCAGCATGAACCACAGACAGTAGTATTTCAGTGTAAAGGCTGGCAATGTTGCAAGAATCTCTGTAATCAATGAAAAAGGAAGAGAGATGTTACCAGTCAACCCAAGCCCAGAGAGGTTCTGAAATGCTTCAATGTGAGATCCAGTTTGTATTCACATTTCCTACTCTAAAACTACAAGGAAGGAGAAGTAAACAAGCAATATTTTGCAGAAGTATACATGGCAGTCAGCAGGTTGTTAAGGGTAATGACACACTGTGTCAGCTATTCCTCTAGATCCTTCTATTCCAGGTAGCCACTGAATTCATGATTGACAAACAGGCAATACAAGCAATGCTTTAAGTAAACCACTAACTAATTCCATAAATTAGTATCTAATAATTGGTCTTTTCTACCTTATTCTACTTTAAGAAGCCCAAGACTAAAGAAGAAACTCTTTTTTTTTTTTTTTAAACTTGGTGTTCCAAAAGCCAGAGAAAATCGGTTGTCCTCAGTGAAAGGAAACCAGAAGGTGTAAAAGAGAAATGTGAATGTCCAATGTCATCATTTGCTTTAAAAATATATTAATTATATACAATAATGTGATGAAAATATTTGTAGGTCTCCCTTAGTCAGGTGCAAAGGACAAAAATATTTAAGACATTAACTGAACACTAGCTTAGATGACATTGACCTCCAAGTAGGTGTGTTATCTTGTTCTTCTATCCGAGAAGGTTAGATGACATCAACCATCAAGTATGTGTGTATCCAGTCCTCCTGACCAAGAAGAAACTACAGGATCCTCCAACACTGTCATCAGCTGCCATGCATATGAGGGATTTGAAATCAACTTACTGTTAGGGACTGTATTGAAATGTTCCCTGGAACGCCATATGTTAGTGTCTGTGTCCCAAAAGTACTATTTTGGACAGTTCTGGAAACATTAGAGGTGGAGCCTTGTTGTACATTTGTGTGTGTTTTGTCCCTTGACTCTTTTGGTCTCAATCTTTGCTTCCTGTTGACAATGAGGTAAGAACTTGCTCTGATACATACTTCACCACCATAGAGTTTGACCCAAGTGTGTGGAGTGAAGGAAATATAAGCCAAAATGTCTCTTTGTTCTTTTCCCATCTCTCTGGTGTTTAGGGAAAACAACAATAAAACACTACATTGGTCCACACAGACATGCAGCTGCGTGTCAGAACCAATTCATTTCTTCTTGATATTTCTCTCATTAGCAGGTGAGAAAACATAGCTGCTTTTAAGATCGTCCTGTCAATTTCCACTTTCTTGAAGAAAGCACCAAAGTCTAAGAGACAGGTAGACAATTTTCTGAACTATCTTGTCCATAATTAACACTTTTTAAGAGAAGCTTCATGCTTAGAAATCAAAACAAACAAGACTGTGATGTGAATTTGGAGGTAGTTAGCAAAATGTGATTTCTAAGATATTATTTTGTATTTTATTAGTATGAAATATGATGGTGGGTTTTATTATGGCATGTTCATTCTACTTCTTTTTTTTCTCTTATTCCTCACTGCATCCACAACTCTTCCTTCATCTCTGCATTTTCTTGCTCAACTCTTCCTTCATCCAAGTAAACTGCTTTCTGGTTTTTAATATATTTTCTGTCACCCAACCACCACCACCCTTTAGCCCTTTATATTTCCTTTACTTCTCTCATGGACTCTTTCTAGTTTAATGACTCACCAAGACATACACAAATACATGCATAAACAGATATACATGAACATTAGAATATAAGTAATATGTATGAGAGAAAACATTTTTCTATTTTAATATAAGCTTTATTTTGTTGGCATACTTCTCTTCAGTTCTGTAACTGTCAAAGTTTCTTTTACCTTTATGGTTGAGTAAAATTATATGGTATGCTACATTTTGCCCATTAATGAGCAGTTAGGTAGTTGTCGTTTCCTAGCAAGAGTGAATAGTGTAGATATAAGTTCAGAGCTGAGACAGAAGGAAGGACCATCCAGAGACTGTCCCATTCGGGGATTCATCCCATAAACAGCCACCAAACCCAGACACTATTGCATATGCTAGCAAGATTTTGCTGACAGGACCCTGATATAGCTGTCTCTTGTGAGGCTATGCCAGTGCCTGGCAAATACAGAAGTGGATGCTCACAGTGGTCTATTGGATGGAACACAAGGCCCCCAATGAAGGAGCTAGAGAAAGTACCCAAGGAGCTAAAGGGGTCTGCAACCCTATAGGAGGAACAACAATATGAACTAACCAGTACCCCCAGAGCTTGTGTCTCTAGTTGCATATGTAGTACAGGATGACCTAGTAGGCTATCAATGGGAGGAGAGGCCCTTGGTCTTGAGAAGATTATCTGCTCCAGTACAGGGGAATGCCAGGGCCAGGAGTGGGGGCATTGGGGAGCAGGCAGGGGGAAGGGTATAGGTGGATTTGGGGATAACATTTGAAATGTAAATGAGGAAAATATCTAACAAAAAAGAAGACAAAAAAAGAGAGAAATAAGCAAGTATTTGCAAATATGTCTGTGGTAGGACTTATAGTCCTGGGCTTAACATATTCTGGTATGGCACAACTGGACAATGTGATTTTAGCTTTTTTTGAAAACCTTCTAGATGGACTTCCCCCTTTTCCAAGGTGTTCCCTGAGTCTTATGTGTAAAAATTCTATTGTAGATATATCAACTGGAGAAAGGAACCCCAAGGACAGTTGTATTATTCATTCTGACAAATTGTGGATTGCTGTGATATTCTCTCTCTGCTTCAGAGAGACGTTTTCTTGGATGAGGAGTGGAAGCTACACTTCTCTGTCCAAAATAAGAATAAGTATTCTGAATGCATCTGGAAATTATAATGGTTTAGGACATTGGCAGTAGTGGGTTATTTTTCTGGGTATCATGAATTCACCAGCTACAAGTTGTTGGCTAGGTTTATAGTACTAGGCATAAATTCTCTCCTGTTGTGTGGTCATTAAATCCAATTAGATATATGTTGCTTACCTCCAAGATATAAATGCCATTGCTACTAGAGGAAACAGGTAACGACCAACAACAAGCCTATGATCTATAATAATGATTTGCCTGTATTATTTGCTGGTACAATGTTGGCACAAACATTGTGATAGTGAACAACCACTCTCTCGTGGGATTTAAGTCCCCACTCACAAGATGCCTGACACTGCTTTCATATCCAAGTAACTGGATAAACTATGGAGGTCAGAAAAATAATAAACCAAGTGCTAAAGGAAAATTACTCCTGACATTCTGTTATACCTTAGATTGGTGTGTTACTCAGCCATCAGCAGAGAGATTTTCTCTAGTAGTAGATGAAAACTAACACAAAGCCCCATCAATGGACAATGTGCAGAGTATGAGAGACTTTGGAACTCACAATTCTAAGTGGGACATCTTCTTCAACCTCCTTCCCCAAAGCTTAAGAAGGGTATGCAAAGGAGAAGTAAGAAAGATTATAAGAGTAAGTGGTGTGAGTGTGTGTGTGTGTGTGTGTGTGTGTGTGTGTGTGTGTGTGTGTGTGTGTGTGTGTTGGGGAAGCAGGGGTGACATCAAGAAAAGTATAAAGAAAACATACAACAGGACTGATGTGCACATATAAACTCACACAAACTACGACAGCATGAACAGGCCCTGCATGGCTTCAAGTCAGACAAAGTCTCAGTGCTGAGAGAGGCTTTCATCCCTAACCAAGAAGCTATCTCCAATCGACAACCATTTGCTAAAGAAAATTTAATTTTCTCCAATGGTGTCTCATGGAGACTATTACCCAGACTTAAGGGTAAGGCCCATACCCAGAAATAAATGGCTAACACAAATAAACTCGATATTATTTTATGTATTTGTATTTGCTTATTTAGGTATTTTGTAGGTGGGAAGGAGCTGAGAGAAGTTGGAGGAGATAAAACCAAGATTAGGACATATTGTATAAAAACATTTTTTTAAAAACCCTCAAAAAAAACCAAAAATATTTTCAGTAAAATTTAACATATTTCATAAGCAAAGAAAATAAAAACATTCATGTTACAATTGCATCCTTGGGTGTGGAGCTTGCTGCAATGATCAGTGTAGCAGTTCACAGGCGACAGCTGGAACCTAAACTTTGTTTTAAGTTACATTTCCCTGATGTCTAATGATAAGCATTGTATTCAAATACTTATTGCCCACTTGTGTTTGCTTGAGAAGTAAGTCTTAGCTTTAAATTCCTAATAAGGAACATATCACTCTCTCCATATATGTTCCTATATATCATCAGATTCTGAATGTACTTTCACCAGTGATATAGTCACAAATAGTCACATTTCAAGCATCTACAGATCTTTGAGTCTTACAAAATGTCTGTGATATTGATAGTATGAGCAGTTTCTTGTCAGTTTGTTGATAGAAAACAGAGACACAGCTCAATAGAGTCCTGATGTCACAGGGCAGCCATGTTGGAAATCATGTGAATTTCTTTTAACCTTAATGCCATAAATATCCCCGGTGCTTCTCTTATGATTTCCTTATGGATCGAAGTCCTGAGATTTTCTAAAACTATTCTATGAGGAGGTGATATAAATGTTTTGTTCCCTTTAGTTGTTTTCCCCTTGATTAAATAACTCTATTATACCTGGTGATGGTGAAGACAAGCTGCCATGTTTTCTGGCATTATCCCATCGAACCATGCCTGAGAGGAATGCAGAATATGTTTGCCTAGTTCGTCCTTTATATTGTTTAAGCAATGAAGAACCATTACTCTAATCTTGCTCAATGTGTGCTATCTCTGGGCACAGCTGCTGTGGAGTCCCTTCCAAGGCTGGTGGCTGAGGAGTCTTACCCATGGTAGAGGAAAAAGAGAGCCAGATGCTTCCCTTCTAATAACGTTTAATTTTGCTTTTCTAGCAATTCCTGGAGAGAACGCCTGTCAACCAGGGTTTCCCAGTCAATAACTCTTCCTTAATTGTCACTTTCTTTTCTCCCTGGGAGGAGTAGCTTGGGAGCCAACTCCCAAACATAATCCAAGGAGCAAAAGATGAACCATGGCTTGAAATTATCCACCTTATCAAATGAGTCCACAGTGTCTCAAACAAAAGCCATCCCCCAAAATGACAAATCTGCTTTGGCAACGAGCCCACCAGGGAAGATGCCTGTAGGAAAAGCGAGTGCATCAGACACAAAACGTGTCAGAATGTTCTGGATGCCTCATAATATGGTAGTTTAGTATCATCTCCTATCGCTTAGTAAAGTAGTCACAATTGCTTGTGATCAGGCCTTGAAGGTCAATGGCTCTGCCTGCATCAGCAGGGCTGGAGTTCCCTGGAAGTGGGAATGGATAAGAATGTCTGGTGTTTATGACAAATCACTGTAACTTCTGTGAAAACAAAAGGGAAAAAAAAGATACAGGGTTTTAGCTGACTCCCTGGTTCAAGCCACTCTTTCATATTCTTTGGTCATTCTATGACCGAGCAGAAATTTTAATGCCCTAAAAAACAAATGTCAGTTTATGATTTGGAAACAATCATGCATATCTACCTGAATTGTTTTTTTTAGACTGAAATCTACACTAAAGTTTCAAAGTCACATGTATACACACGTACATAGTTTATAGAATATATAGTATTACTGGCTATTGTGAGAAATCCTGACAGCCATATAATTTAAGCTAATCAGTATTAAATCAGGAAGGAAACTGATTCTCAGATTTCACTGACCTACCTGAGGTCACAGGACTGAAAGAAGAGCCAATACTCATGCATATCACTCCAACATAAAGATAGTTACTCCTTTCATTGTGGATAAATAAGCAAAACTTTTCAAGTCTTGTCATCTCCACTCTTTTTCCCTTAATTGCTTCAGTTTCTGCTCTTGATGGCTGATGCTTAAAATTGAGAAAGGATGTTAGACAATCAAGTTTAAGGGCAGAGAAGGTGATCCAGTGGTGGAGAAACCTGAGAACCCACAACATCCTGTATTCACTTTAATTATTTTATAGCATAAGGCACAGACAAACAAAGAAATGATTTCCAGCTAAACTGGGCATAAAGTATAGGAAGAGTCCAAGCACATCTCTTTATGGCGTGGATAAGAGCATGGTGAAGTTTACTTAGGCCTATCAGTAGGAGAAAGGAGGAGTCAGATGGGAGGAATTAAAATATGTAAATCACTATGTATTTGAATCTGGGCCTTAGACCAGGTTAGCTTCCAAACAGCCTTTTTTATCATCATTGGCATGCTGAGAGAAAAAAAGCCCATAATATAACTATAAACCCCTGATGCTTTCTGAAGAATCAGAGTCATTCTGCCTACAGAAATTTCTAGGGAGTTTCACTATGGGCCAAGGGTCCTGGCTTCATAGATTCTACCCCACCTGCACTGCAACTTAGACTATGGCCTTATTCCTCTATGGCTAAGAATTACAAACACCTTCACCCTATTCCAGTCACTGTACTCTCACCTTATGTACTCATGGCCATCTCAGAAACTGACTTTAGTGCTGCCCACCCTGGAATCTGAAGCACAGGACTTTTAATATGCTTCCCCCGTATCTTCCAGTGTGGAATGCCTGGGTCTAACAGTTGAACACACGCAGCCTAACAGCTCCTGTACAGCCTTATCCCCAAAGTGGTATGATCCATGACAACTACTTCCAAGTCATCTGTTGCCCAAGTATGTTGTGCTTTGTATCCATTTATGTGCTGGGAGCAAATATTTCTGTAAAATGCACTGGGATTCAGTTATTAGAAAATTATAATTAATAAGATATCTGATATGTGACTCCAATCCTTAAATTATTAGGTTCAGCATGCAGAATGTTGGCTTTAAATTATCACAAAGTTTCTAAATTATCACAAGGTTTACTAAAGTAAAGTATCTTACTTCCTCAGTGACCTCCAAAGCCACATTTTGGGTTACACTGTTGTAGGTATAGTACCTATTAACCAGTTTAGCCTGAGCTCTGTCAAAAGGTCCACTCTGGGGTCATGACCTGAAGAGCTGAGTCTCTTGACCAACTGAGTTAATACCCCGATTAGGATGGCTAAGCGATAGAGGAAGCTTAGACAGTTTAAGCTGGCTTCATCCTGTGCTGTACTGTGAGGAACTGAAGATGCACTAAATCATAAAACCAATTTTGCTAAACTTTTTTTCTAAGAACCTATAACCTTTCTTCCCGCCACTGGTCTTTCTTTCTTTTCTTCTCTAATTACTAGTTATTAATTAGCATACAAAATCCAATTGATATTTTATCTTTCTCCTCTTGTTTTTCTCATGACCCCAAAGGCTTTAACACATTTCCTGAAACAACAGACAAGCAAACACACACACACACACACACCACACACAAAACTAGTTAACGTAATATATGCTTATGATGGGCTATTCACATCTATTATAGCAAATGCTTCCTGATTTAAATCTTCAGGTATGAGCAACATCAAATAGAAATTCCATGAGTCTGAAACAACAATTGGTACCTATCAGGAGGTTAGGACTCAAGAAAAAAAAAAATGTTACAGACAAAGCAGTTAAAAATACACCACTCTGGCATATTGATTAAGTTAAAAGCACTTAAAAAAATAACATGTGCAAAAAGATACATCTGCCCTTCATGCCGTTCCCTAAAAGCAGAAGATAAAATTCCCCTGTGAGGGGTGCAACATTGTTCCTGTCAAGGACAGAAAGCTGAGACAGGGATTTTGCGCCAGCCTTAATCAGCTAGCCCTTGTCCTGGAGGCCACTTTGTCAGTTAACTGCCTAGGCTAAGCCCCTTTACCTTGTTACAGATTTATGGTCTTGTACATTTTGTTCAACATAGCACATAAGTAGTTGACTCTTTAGCTTTTCGTGTCCTTATCTAGAATGCTTTGCCATGTAAAGCTTGAATTGAATATGATTTTATATTTCTTCTTTTGATAGATGTTTATCAATTTAATGCTGAGATACAGCACAGCCCTAAGAGATCTCAGGCAGTACTTTTTATCATGCCTATATAAACTTTATAAAGTGATAGCTTATTTAGGTAGAGAGGTGGAGAAGGAAAAGATTTAAATTCAAACATGCATGCTATTTTACCTCATTAAAAGAGATTCAAATATTTTAATATCCTTGCTGTAAATGTAATGTTCTTGCTCTTGTGAATCAGGGGCTTGCAGCAGTGCCCAGCAGCTCACACAGTAAAGGCTGCTGTTTATAATAAAACGCTGCAGACATATCTTTAAATCCAGAGTAGCCACTTTCGTGTTATTTTTAAAGAATACAATTAGTCATTGCTTTCCTAACAATTCACAAATATGAGTTGTGCATAATGAGACAGTGCTACTTGTCACATATGGAGCTTAGGACATCCATCTAGGGCTTTTCAAATGCTGAGAATCTTGGTGGATACAATCGAAGAGGCATGGGAAAATATTAAATGGATGCACAGTTGAGTTGTACACAGAGTTTATCTGAGAACTTGTGAAACAATGAGCTGAGTGTGTACCTTCCCTTTTCGGACCTGGCTTCTGCTTTCTGCTCTTGACCAGGCTACCCAATAAGCCTTAGGAAAGCTTACCAGTGAGAAAGGATGCCTCAGCTTTCAATAAAGCTGTAATAGACATCTCACAGCTAATGCTAGCATCTTTCCTAACTCTTGTCTTCAAAGTTTTAACCTTTATAAGAACTTCAGAGATTTTTTTTTTAATCAATTTTCCTTCTGGAAAGAGCAAAACGACTAAATTGACTCTAGAGGTCCCAGCATATCCTGAATCTGCTTTTTATTTCCTTGGAAAATTCAAGATTATGTCAGGGCTGAAAATAAATATGGATCCATGAAACTGCAATAATAATAATAATAATAATAATAATTACTAATACTACTAATAATAATGAAATGGATAAAATAATAGATAAATTCTTTCTTTTTCCAAACAATGCCACCTTTATCAGCACCAGGCTTAAACCTAGTCTATGATATCTATTTACAACAATATTAGCCTGTTTTCTCTCACCATTAAAACAATGGCAAAGATTTACAATCTCTTAGAACAATGGGCAAGGTTCAGAACCCCTCTTTGATGCAATGAGAGCAAGCATTCTTTATTTCTCTCCCTCCTCCCATTCACAGGCATTTACCTTGTATATTAGGCATACCTTTTACCCCCTGTAACTGCTTTTTTTCTTATTGTCTGTGTAGATATTTTCTTCTTCAAGCCAGACAGAGAAATATTACCTGCCCATAGGAAGATGTCCCCGAAAAGGAGCAGAGAACGAGAAAGCATGTTTTACTGTGACAAGAGAGAATAAGACAGGTAGGATTTCATTTCACAGCATATGGATTTTCAGGTTGTTAAATAATAGAGAGAGGTTCTTCCCAGAAAAGCCAGTGGGGCTAACTAGAATAGCCCAAATAGGCTAAAATGCAGAAATAAATAAACTCATAAATTGTATGGAACATAGGAGAATAGAGCTTCTCTCTTCCAGAAAGTCAATTGAAAAACTCTGAGCCATATGGTAACATGAGCATCCAGACCTTTTGTATGTTATGGGACCATCTTCTAGGGCTTCAGAGAAAACAAAACACATATGTGATTGGAAGGAATCTGTTTATTTCTTATGTATCTAGAGCATGACTGCTTGCTGTTAATAAACTGTTCTTGGAAGATCTGAAGAGTTGGCCCCACAGGTCAATTGCTTTTGAGTTTTATCTTGACCATGAAATCTCACCTATGAAAAGACTCTTTAGGGTCTTGAAATGCTTTGGGTGTGTCCTTAACACTTCCTAACAAACACTTTGCATATTTCACCTATACCAGAAATGGAGTGAATTACTTCACTCAGTGTCCATTGAGTAGAAATATGCCAGCAAGATTTTGCTGAAGGGACCCTGATATAGCTGTCTCCTGTGAGGCTTTGCCAGTGCCTGGCAAATACAGAAGTGGATGCTCATAGCCATTTATAGGATGGAACACAGGGCCCCCAATATAGGAGCTAGAGAAAGTACCCAAGAGCTGAAGGGGTCTGTAACTCTATAGGTGGAACAACAATATGAACTAATAAGTACCCCCAGAGCTCATGTCTCTAGCTGCATATGTAGCAGAAGATGCCTAGTCGGCCATCATTGGGAAGAGAGGTCTAGCAAACTTTATATGCCCCAGTAGAAGGAAACACCAGGGCCAAGAAGAGGGAGTGAGTGGGTAGGGGAGCAGGGCAGAGGGAGGGTATAGGGGACTTTTGAGATAGCATTTGAAATGTAAATGAAGAAAATATCTAATTTTAAAAAATGCGGGAAAAAAAAAAACTCATGCCTGCTTGCAAGAAGTCCATAAAATATAAACTCCCTATGTACTCAGGCAGAAAGAATTTTTTTTGTGCATCTATCCAATTTCTCACATAAAAGATATAGATAAGGATCTAATGACTTTATCAAATATACCCTTTCTCACTGGCTGATTATCTAATGGAATTTATGTAGTATGTGGACAAAGTAAGTGGAATAATTGTTTTCTGATTTTCATTATTGTTTCATTATGAGTATTAGCAGTATCATCCTTGGTATTGTAACCATTATTTATCTTGAAAAGCACACTTGAGAGGTTATTCAGAATGCTCTGTTACATAAGGAATAAAGCATTTAATACTATGAAAATCATAAAGGTGTTTTCAATTTGTCTACTATTTGATTTAGTTCATCAACTCATCTTATCTTCAAGCAGAATCACAGAAAAGATCTTTTTCAAGGTGAAGGGTATCATCTCACTGGGAAAAATGCTATGACAATATGCATGTTGTTCCTTGGGTATTCCAGAGGTTGTTGCCAATAGCTAGGGAAACAGGCAGGGAGAGTAAAAACCCCAGTCTAGTTCTGGGTATAGGACTTCAAGGTGGACTCTTGAAGACTAGCACAAGAGAAAGACAATCTATCCCATAAGTAAACCAGACTGAGCAATGCCTTGACTATAAAATAATTTCCCTGCATCTTCTCTTTTGGCTCCTTAACACCTTTACTAAAGTTTTGTTTAGCCCTCTCAGTCAATGAAATTTCATTGTCTCACTAAAATGACTAATTCCCCAAGAGAACCTTTTTCATAAGCTTTAATGCACACTGGTTAACTCCCAAATCTCAAGGGTCAGCCATGTGCTTCTAAGTACTGAGCAGGGAGCTCCCAGAGCAACACAGAATATGCTTTTATGGTTTATTGTTTTCAACAACCCCTTACCCCTTCACTGAGAAACAGACCAAACTCTCCTGGGACTGACACCTTTACTTCTCAAATGCTGGTGAGGTTAGAAGAAATAAGCATGAGGAAAGAAAGATCATTATAGAAGTGACTCTGTGTGTGTGTGTGTGTGTGTGTGTGTGTGTGTGTGTGTGTGTGTGTGAGAGAGAGAGAGAGAGAGAGAGAGAGTGCATGCATGCATATGGGCATGGGTGTGTGCATGTGTATTGTATGCACGTCCCTTGCTCCTATCATAGGATTTTGCTAATACTTAAAGGTCATGTACTTGGTGGAAGAATGGAATGTCTAAGAAGAGGTGGTTAATAATAATAAAGGATTCGGGAAAGCAGCCATCCTTCTGGACAATTGCGATGTGCTTCTGGAAGACAACTATGATGTCCCAATTCCTATTACATAAGCAATTTCTTGCATCCATTCTTCTTTCCTGTGTTCTCTAAAATTTTAACTCTGCCTCAGGTACCAAGAAAGAAGCCTCCTCTAACCTCATCTTTCAGGCCTCCTGCAAATTTCATGATACCTCCTACCTTAACATACCTCAACTCCAGATTTGCACTAAGGAAGTCTTGAAAGCAAAATCTGTGGTGAGTTCATGCATTGAGCTTTTTTGAGAAGCAAGATAAAAAGCTTAGTGAGAATTTTGAAATGACTGAGTATTCTCACCTGAAAGAAACAATTGCCTAAAAAGAGACTGAGCAATATGGTCCAAACATTGATGCATTACACAGGAAGATGTGAACTCAGAGCAGAGGTTTAGGATGCATAGGAAATAAAATTAAATTATATAGACATATGCACTACGCTAGTGCATCCCTTCTCAAAGAGCAAAGCATTTCTACAGTAAAATCGTTATTTTAGTCTCAAAATACATGCGGGGTTGCCAATCCTTATCTCCCTTGCATAATTTACTCAACGATGCTTAGTTGTCCATTTATATTATTAGTATAACTGAAAGTCATCGCTATACTATGCATTCACACAGTTCCACTTAAATTGGAATATACAGGAACTTCCAGGTATAGATCAAACCTAAACATTTTAGTCCGCACTCACAAAACTCACAACAAAATTTCACTTCTTTCTGACTGGAGAAGGATGCGTGGCAAGTACTTCAGGAGAAGCAGTAACAGTAAGATCAATGTGAAACAAACTCCTATTCCACTTCAGGAGGAAGACAAATACTGAAAGTAAGCAGTGTGGTCAGGTGGCTTCCATAGGAACCACTTAAACAGGATGTGGAAGAATTTAGGGAGCTTGCATCTGTTTGGATAAATCAAATATGAAAAGATACTACAGACACATGGCAAGAAGCTTTGAGGTAAAACGTCTACAACGTGGAGTGGAGTGGAGTGATACAAAGTTCAAAATGGCAATGCATGGCAGAGACAGAAAAGATGCCAGACAGATGGGACAAGGATTGTCTTCATCCCACAGAGGTTTTGTTTGGTTGATTTGTTAGTTTTGATCACTGGAGCTAGGAAATTGTGTGAACTAGAAAACACTCTATGTTAGTAATATATTTTCAACTCCCTCTTACACATATCTTTCTGAGCTTGAAACAAAACTCACTCTGAAGTCCAGAATTTCCCTTTAATACATAACCCTCCTACCTCAGTCTCCCCTGAATAGCTAAGAGTACAAGCCTATACCATCAGTCCATCAGTATTTAAAACAGTTTGGATAAAAACAATTAAAAATCCTCAGATCATGCTGGGAGTCTACATTGATTCACACATTATTTATTTAGTGTCAATTAAGGTATGTCACATAGGTACAGTTATTGTGTGTGCATTCATTCATTTGTATGCATGTGTTCATGTGTGTACATATGTCTGTGTACGTGTGTGTGTGTGTGTGTGTGCAGATACTTCTGCGTGGTTCCAAAGCTGCTCCTGTCTCTATTTACTGGCTTCCAAAACAATAGTATCTTTGACTCATTGGCCCATTTTCACCGTTTCTGTCTTGATATTTTCCATTGCACTATTACTATTATTTCTGTTTTTTTTTTTAAATTAGTCACAGCTTTAGGAATTAACACCCATTGGGTGTGCTCTTACTTTTAAAATTTAAAATTTTACTTTTACCTTACCCTTTGGATTTTGGCTTTCTATGTAAATCCTTAGTCTACAGTCAGCATAATCTGTAATATGGTGATGACATGACTCTGCTTTAGATATAAATAAATACAAGAAAGCTTAACTTTATGGTGTGTAGATGGAAGATTCCCGTTGCTTTCCTGGTCTAAATGCATAAAGGTTTATTTTTATCTGCATGGATGTGACTTCCACACATACCCAAGTCTTCCTATGCTAAATCTCTTCTATTAAAGATCTGGAATGACAATGAACAACAATAAGAACCAAAACGAAATCCACTTGGTGTTCTAAGAACACAGAGAACTATACTTCATAATCACTTCCCAGTTTATTCCCAGTCCCCCAATGCCTGCCAGTGTAAATATGGATGCCTCTTGAATCCTTTCCTAATAAATTATGATAAGGTTTGAAATCCATGCCAAACTTGCCCTCTCTTACAGATGTGTTTTGTAGCATGTCCAAAGGAAAGGAGATCGATGTCTGACTCGTCCCTACAAGGCCTCCTTCGCCACATGAATTTAAATATTAATTAATCATGGTGATGAAGGTACTTTATGATCATTGCAAACCACTTGAAGGCATTCCTTTTCTCCCGTGAGCATCCCTTCCCTCCAGTGCTATAGCAACCACCACACCATCTGTTAGCATCCCCTTCTCTCTCTTGCCTCATCGCCTTGTCCCTTTTCCAGGTTTCTGTGCCTTAATTCTTTGCCAGACATGTAACATGAGGATCTCACAAAGAAAACAAGTTGAGAGAAGAAGAAGAAAATAAATCCTGTCATTTCGAAAAGGTACTTGTTTTCTACACTTAGCTAAAAAACATTAACTTTCTTTCTGCACCCATGACAATGCTGTCTGTGCTGGTAGATAAGCACCTTGGGAGCAGGGACCATGTTTTCCTTAATTAGGTACAGGCTTTTTCAAATTGTTTTATTCTGGACCAAAGTCTCAAGGGCCCTATAGGGACTCAATAAATATTAAACACGGGCGATCATAGTCTAATGGCATCTCTTGTGCATATTGCTATTTAAAGAGAAGTTCAACAGTCAATGGCTTGCTCGCTAGAAGTGGACAAGAATGAACACGCTGGACAGCTGCAGCATAGAGACAAAGCAACAAAATTGATGGACCATTTTGTACTCTATTCAGAGATTTTACACAGTGTCCCTATGTTATAATTCACAGGATTTATTGGCTCTCAGCCACGTCAGGTATCATTGTTCTATCTGTCTTCAGGCCTAAGATGATTGTGAGGAATAGAGTGAATGTCCCTTATGTAAGAGACATCTCAAACTCTGTGTGGACAATTTAGTTCCTAATTTTACAAATAAGTTAATTCTTACAGTGACAAACCAAAAGTCACATGAGGGCAATGACTAAATGGAGTTGGTTTTGAACAGTATCAAGCAAATGATAAGCTGAACTACAACTTTCTATGCATATGTTTTTAAAAATAATTTCGATTTTCTATAGCTGAGAATGTTAATAAAATTCCTGTCACCTTGGTTCCTCTCATTGTTAAGTACCACCATCTTAAGCTACAATTGTTAAATAAAGTAACTTATCATTTTCTTTCAAAACAGAAAATATTTTGCTATTGGATATGTAGTTGTCTGTGACACTTGTTGCATGAAAAACTATTTTTATAGAATTTTAATCATAAGATATTAATCACAAAACAGCCAGAAGGTTAGTAAATAACACCAATTCATATCCCAGAACTATTCATTTCCTTTTGTAATATGATGATAATACATGAAAATGCCTATGTGTCTACATATAAGATAAGTGAGGGCCCTTCATATATTTCTGAAAGACATTAATATGCTGGTATATTTCTAGAAATTGGCAAAAGAATTTATTCACCCACTCAATAATTACAATTTTTAATTGAAATAGCATAAGAGCCATGTCATTTCGAGAACAAGCATAAGTGCCACATAATGTCACCTGTACTGTTTATTGGAGATCTGAGATGTAGTCATTGAGAAAGTGGCAGACAAGCTCTGATC
Source organism: Mus caroli (assembly GCF_978045245.1). Taxonomy (NCBI): domain Eukaryota; kingdom Metazoa; phylum Chordata; class Mammalia; order Rodentia; family Muridae; genus Mus; species Mus caroli. Next base: position 100,573,740 of record NW_028227265.1, read on the forward strand.
AAAAGATATGAAATAAGTCAATCACATGAACAGTCAAGAATGTCTTAGGGTTAGAGAGTTGTCGGTGAGAGAGCAGCCTACCTAGATTGCTTAAAGGATTCACTGAAAGGAAGCAATGTGAGATGCAAGCAACACATGCAAAACTAAGAGCAAGCAGAGTCTAGAATGCATTAGTGAAAACAGTGGGGCTGGATTGGGAGAGGAAAGCTCCAAAAGGAAAGGGTAGGTCTGAGTCCTAAAGCTGATGCAGGTCCTCCCTTGGGTACAAGCCAGGACCGTTTTGTTAAAGGGTGAACACAAACTGAGTTTAAAATAATTACTTAAGCTCCTGCATGAAAAAGACTTAGGAAAGACAAAATAAGATGTGGGAGGCCTTAGAAGTTGCTAAAAGTACCCTAATGCTACATGCGTAGGTGATAGATGATGTTGGCATAGACAAAATAAAGGTCAGAGCTGAAAAGGTGTAAGGACTAGTAACTTTATGTATCATTTGTATGAATCATTATTAGGTATCATTTTGAAAGTGAAGGTAACAGTATTAGAAAAGGAGGGAGGGAGGGAGGAAGGGAGGGGGAGGGAGGGAAAGAGAGAGGGAGAAGGAGAAAGAGAAACGGGGACAGAGATTGATTGTTGAGCATCAAGAAAATGTCAAATCTTTGGTCCAGTAGCTGGAAGAAGCAATTCAATTATCATTCACTAAAATGAGGGAGACAGAAAGGAACAGGCTTTGGTGAAATGTGTCAGCTTCTTATTAAATATAATAAACATGACATCCCTATCATAAACAGAAAAGATGCAAGGTAACAGTATTAGAGTGGTAGTTGCCTCTGGAATTCAGTGAACAGATATGGACAGCTATAGTTAAGGCTATGTAACTTCTTAACTTAGGAAATCACCAGTGATTTTTGTCAGTGGAGTGTGAAGCTAACATTAAGAACATATAATGGTACATAACAAATTGCTTAGACTTCTGAGCCACAATTTCCTTAACTAGAAAACATGTTAATCAAGATAATTACTAAAAATACAAACAAATTATAATTGGGACTGATTTTTAAATAATTGATCATTTACAGAAACTAAAGCAGCCATCATTGAACTTGCATGTTCTGTGCTAAGTCTTCTGTGTGTGTGTGTGAACTTAGTGTTTTTGTTGGACTCCTAACACTGGAGTGGAGTTGTCTCTGACTCTTTTTTCCTGCTCTTGGAACCATTATCCTCTTACTGGGCTGCCTATTCCAGCCCTGATATAGGGTCGCAATCTAGTCTTATTGTGTCTGTTCACTTGCTAACCCAAGGGACCCTCACATTTCTGAAGGGATACAGAGGAGGAATAGATCTGTAGGAGTGGACTGGGAGTAGTTGTGGGGAAGAACTTCAGTTGGGATATATTATATGAGAGAGGGATAATTTTAAAAAGAATTGATAATTTACTATTAGGATTATATTTCATTTTATGTTTTTACATTTATTAAAGGTAGAATATAAATAGCAGGTGTTTGTTTGTTTTTATATGTATAAGTGTTTTCCTTACATACTTGAATGTACACCATGTGCACATAGGTAGTCAGGAAAGCCAGAAGAGTGCATCAGATTGCCTTAACCTGGAGTTACAGGTGTTTATAATCCACCATGTAGGTGCTGACAACCGAAGATAAATGCTTACAAGACCCACACACCTATGATCACTTGATCTTTGACAAGGGAGCTAAAATCATCCAGTGAAAAAAGACAGCATTTTCAACAAATGGTGCTGGCACAACTGGCGGTTATCATGTAGAAGAATGCGAATTGATCCATTCCTATCTCCTTGTACTAAGGTCAAATCTAAGTGGATCAAGGAACGCCACATAAAACCAGAGACAGTGAAACTTATAGAGTAGAAAGTGGGGAAAAGCCTCGAAGATATGGGCACAGGGGAAAAATTACTGAATAGAACAGTAATGGCTTACGCTGTAAGAACGAGAATTGACAAATGGGACCTCATAAAATTACAAAGCTTCTATAAGGTAAAAGAAACCTTCAATAAGACAAAAAGGCCACAAACAGATTGGGAAAGGATCTTTACCAATCCTAAATCAGATAGGGGACTAATATCCAATATATATAAAGAACTCAAGAAGGTGGACTCCAGAAAATCAAATAACCCCATTAAAAAATGGGGCTCAGAGCTAAACAAAGAATTGTCACCAGAGGAATACCGAATGGCTGAGAAGCACCTGAAAAAATGTTCAGCATCCTTAATCATCAGGGAGATGCAAATCAAAACAACCCTGAGATTCCATCTCACACCAGTCAGAATGACTAAGATCAAAAATTCAGGTGACAGCAGATGCTGGCAAGGATGTGGAGAAAGAGGAACACTCCTCCATTGTTGGTGGGATTGCAAGCTTGTACAACCACTCTGGAAATCAGTCTTGTGGTTCCTCAGAAAATTGGACATAGTACTACAGGAGGATCCCACAATACCTCTCCTGAGCTTATATCCAGAAGATGTTCCAACTGGTAAGAAGGACACATGCTCCACTATGTTCATAGCAGCCTTATTTATAATAGCCAGAAGCTGGAAAGAACCCAGACGTCCCTTAACAGAGGAATGGATACAGAAATTATGGTACATTTACACAATGGAGTACTACTCATCTATTAAAATGAATGAATTTATGAAATTCCTAGGCAAAAGGTTGGACCTGGAGGGCATCAATCTGAGTGAGGTAACACAATCACAAAAGAACTCAAATGATATGTACTAACTGATAAGTGGATATTAGCCCAGAAACTTAGAATACCCAAGATACAAGATACAATTTGCAAAACACATGTAACTCAAGGAGAAGGAAGACCAAAGTGTGGACACTTTGCCCCTTCTTAGAATTGGGAACAAAAAACCCATGGAAGGAGTTACAGAGACAAAGTTTGGAGCTGAGACGAAAGGATGGACCATCTAGAGACTGCCATACCCGTGGCATCCTATAATCAGCCTCCAAACGCTGACACCATTGCATATACCAGCAAGATTTTGCTGAAAGGACACTGATATAGCTGTCTCTTGTGAGGATATGCCAGGGCCTAGCAAACACAGAAATGGATGCTCACAGTCAGCTATTGGATAGATCACAGAGCCCCCAATGGAGGAGCTAGAGAAAGTACCCAAGGAGCTAAAGGGGTCTGCAACCCTATAGGTAGAACAACAATATAAACTAACCAGTACCCCTGGAGCTTGTGTCTCTAGCTGCATATGTATGAGAAGATGGCCTAGTCGGTCATCAGTGGAAAGAGAGACATCTTGGTCTTGCAAACTTTATATGCCTCAGTATGGGGGAACATCACGGCCAAGAAGTGTGAGTGGGTGGGTAGGGGAGTGGGGAAGAGGGTTTGTGGGACTTTTGGGTTAGCATTTGAAATGTAAATGAAGAAAATACCTAATTAAAAAAAAGAAATGCTTACAAGAGCCGCAAATGCTCAAAACATGTTAAGCAATCTCTCCAGTCTCAAGTGGTTTTAGATACTAAAGATAATAGGCAGATATACTTACTATTATAAATGGTTTCATTCACAGGATGAGAAATCTCTATGGCATTTCAGAACTAGTAGTAAAGTTAAAAAGAGCCTGTGTTGCATCTGGAAGGTTGTAGAAGCAAACAGAAAAATTATAGCCAGCACATCATCCTGTATGGCTAGTAAATCTCTGTGGAGTTTTGTGCTTATTTAAGCCAGCAGGTTTCCCCTGTACAGGGTCCCCCCAATTAAAAACTGCTTTATGTAAGTGACTGATGAGAGAGATCCTGGGCAAGCACAATACAATTAGAATTCTTTCACAACAGGTGTGTTTCTATGGGCAAATGCAAGCACATCTAGAACTCCCTCATTTGCATACTTAGTCTCTATTCGGGCACCATAGTAACCAGCAGTGCATTTGTGAATCACTCCAAGAAATTGAATCCTATCAACAATCTCCATTTTTCAAGACTTGGCTTTTAGCAGTTATTTGGATAAAAATGATTACTTTCCAGAAACACTGTGTGCTTTCCTCACAGCTAGCCTTGTGTCATGGTTCTTTGGGCTGTGTTTTCTGAAGCCAACACCGGGGTGGCATTTGTAGGAGAAGGTGTAAACAGGACGAGAACAGAGTGTGTGTGTATTACATTGATGATCATTGAGTTGGTGCACTCAGGTACCTGATCCTTCTCCGTTTCCAGGCTGAAAGCAAACATGATTTTTTTTTTCTCAAACTGATACTGGTTTTGTAGGAACAGACCAAAAAACACTGTCAAAATCAATAATATTACTGAGAAGTGTAACTGTGTGTTATTATGAATATATTGCTGGGAACAGAAAAAAAATGGAGTAATGATATGTCTTAGCCTGGGTACCTGAGGGAGCTGCTTAACTTGTAAGCATTGAGAACCCTAATATAGATCCCCCCAATACTGGTAAACTTAAATAAAGCAATATGAAATTCTTCTCTACTGAATAGGCAGGGAACATAGTATTTCCTCAATCAGTAAATTGTCTCATTTTAAGTGCTGTAGTGCAATGATCAGTCTCCTCTCTCTCTCTCTCTCTCTCTCTCTCTCTCTCTCTCTCTCTCTCTCTCTAATCCAGAGAATTATGTTCTAAAAATGTCTCTAAACCCCAAGAAGAGACAAACTTTGCAAACCTTGACACAATTAGCATGAGACACAAGGAGTGGCCATCAGTTTCTTCTGCCTGAACCCCAGCCATTACAGCATCTCTAGTTCAGCTCGTCACCAACTGTGGTGCAGCAACTGTGCTCAGTTTTCACCAAAACAGCCCAGACACGTGCTTCCTGAAACATCCTTGCTTGTATAGTCCTCCCCCTCTTCATCATTCTCCAGGTTTGAGTTGTGTGATCAATACAATATGGAGGAAGTGGTAGGATGCCACTTCTGTGGTTGTAAATGACATTGGATGTAGGTTCCCTTTGGGTGTGTCCCATCACTGACTCTGTAGGAATCTACAGTGTGCAGGCTGCCATACAGAGGTCCATACTGGGAGGAACTCAAGGCTTTCTACTACAGCCATGTAGCTGTGTGAAGATAAGTCATGTTTGTCAGAGGCTAACCCAAATATCTTGATCAGAGAAATGAAGAGAGATATGCATGGACACACATATGCACTGAGCCACTTAGATACTTGAGAATTCATCACAAAAAGCTAAAATTTTGACTCACTTGGCTTTTAATTTTTTTAACCTATACTTTGTTTCTTTGTTTGTTTGCTTGTTTGTCTGGCAGTAGTTTATAAGAAGTAGGTAACATTCAGTTACAGTTTCCTTGAAGTAATTCACACCGTGCTGGTATCTATATAGATATGACTGCCAGATGAAATCCAGATAATGCATCACTAAGTGTGTGGTGCTGACACATGATTATAAATGTTTCCTCTTCTACCAGGGAGAAAAAAAATGTCGAAAACAACACAGTTGAACTGTGTGCATGAAAGATGCTCACTATTTGGGTTGGCAGAAGTCCATGGCTAGAGTATGATTTTATTAGCTCCAAGTCATAACAACTAGGAAAAAATTCTGGTGGACAGTTTTCTAATCTGAAAAGAAGCTGTCAGAATAATATGAATATCTACAACTTGGAGAAAGAGGTCCCAGAAGTATATGCTATTGAAAAAAAAAGCAGTGTATTTATAGGATTCTTAATGGCATGTAGTTTAAAGCCAGAAAGAAACTCTGCTCCTCTAAACTGCAGGGCTCCCTGGAGACCGTCTATCTGGCTCCTGTTCCTCCTGGCATATTTTTGCCTCCATTTTCTCAGAATCAATTTTCCAAAGATATATCGTTTATATCTTAAATTATTTCACCATGTTGCAGAGGAAACAGAATCCACACCAGTGTGCTCCCAGGGAGATAATAGGCATTATGTTGGGCTAGAATCGGTCTCATCAGCTATAGCAAATCACTTGAGCTTCGAGTTTCTCAAGGAAAAACACGTTTGCTGGCATCCTGTGCAGTTGAGGTTGTTAGTGGGCTCCTGCATCCCCAGAACAATGTGGGCATTCTATCAATAGAGTTATTTTTCAATGTTATCTGCCCCTGCCCCAGTGGAAATACCACTATAGAAACACTTAATCGCCATTACACAAGCATTATGTTTTCATAGATAATTAGCAAAGCTTCTTAGAGTCATGTGTTTTCAAATATTAATGGATCAAAAAGAGTCTTAGCAAAATCACCTGGTCAAGGTAACAGAATCCTGAAGGTACATCTCCCTATGGAAAATCCACTGAAAGAACAAACTAAACAAACCAAAAAGAATGAATTCATGGTAACACTGAGAGATGGAGGAATAAAAGTGAGCAAAAGATTCTTCAAACCAGATGATTCTTCCTGACAGAAAGGATTAACGTGGATTCTGTAATAGAATTCCCTTTGACCAGCAGGTAAGTGTTGGAAGAGTTCGGTAGGCATCCATATCAATCAACAATTCTCTTGTGACAACAATCATACCCCAAATCCCTTTGGCTGGCAACAGTACAAGTGAACTTGTCTTTGTGCCAGGTCCTCATGTGCTCAGCCCTTTGCACTACAGGTCCTGGCTAAATGAGCTCACCCTCTGTCTATCCCAGGTGTTTTGTTTCCAGCGCCAAAGCCCAGGATGCACTATGGTAAGTGGAGTGTGTCCAACACTTCCACTTGAAAGAGGAATGATCTGAGTTTTTCACAACCACAGGATCAAAGCCCAGATTGAAAGACCCACAACGTGAGGACTCCCCCACGTTCTGACTCAGGAGAGGCAACACCCCAAATCACTCATGAGAAATGGTCTTGCTGCAAACTGCAAGAGGACTTTTAATTCAAGAGTGCTCTCTGGCCCACGGTCATACACCACAAAGGGGTAGAGGACCATGGCGCCCTGAGTAGCTGGGTAAAGGGGTATTTAAAGGAAGAAACCGCAACTCAAGGAAGTGGGGAGGGCGTTGTTGGAAAATACCGAAGATACCAGTTAAGAGTCACAAGGAAGTGCAAAGTCACAAGAGTCACAAGGAATACCTGGTAATTGTTCAGGTTATCTCTCAAGACTGTTTCTAAGAGCCCCCTAACAATATCACATTCTTTGAATGAATACTCTTTGAACCCAGGAAGCTGGTGGGTGGAGGAATGCCACTATATGTTTTATGATTAGCATACCTTGGGGCATGAGTCACAGAGGTCACATTCCCAAGCCTGGGCCTAAAGGCCTAGAATTTTGCTTTTATATTTTTTCAAGATCAGGGGTGTGAGAAGTGTTCTCAAGGTCACCAAGACGATTAAGAGGGAACTGTACATGTTTGAATGAAAACAAAATCCAACACAGCCCTCATTGATAAACACAATTGTCCACTTGATTAGAAATATAAAATAATCTCACCCTATAAAATACACTAGTTATATGAACCACATGGTCTTACAGCTACTATCGGATTTGACACCAACAATTTCAGCAGTGTCACTTTTTAGGTCAAGATTCAGGATGCCTTCATCCAGAGACTTCTAATCTCAGAAACTCCCTATCTGTTCCTATCAAAAGTGGCCCACTCACAGGAACAAAGTTACAAAGAGTAACTCTGACCCATTCCTCTTCATTTGGGTGTCAGAGGACACTCCTTTCATAGCTTATTTTGGTGGTGGTGGTGGTGGTGGTGGTGGGATGTTGTTTTATTTTTGTTTTTATTTTTCTTTGTTTGGTTTCTTTGGTTTGATTTCGTTTGTTTACTTGTTCTTCTGCTGTTCATGTTTCTTTGCTTTTGTCTTTCAAAATTCAGGTTTCTACAATGGCCAATATTTTTCAAAGGAGGGTGTCACACCTATGCACACATTGTGTGAGTGTCTGCTGGGATCAGAAAAGGTTATCAGATCCTCTGGAGTTAGAAATATGGGCATTATCGTGCCCTCTAGTATGGGCTCTATGAACCAAACCTAAATTATCTGCATGTGCAACAACCACATTTAACCATTGAACCCATTGCCCCAGCCTCAGTTTTGATTGTCCAGTTGACAGACATTTGAATTCCTAAAAGGCACACCTTCTGAGGACATTTCTCAAGAGCTTTGACTGAAAACAAAACAACAACAACAACAACAACAACAACAACAACAAAAACTAGCCTGAATATGGCCAACATCATCTCAGGCTATAATCCAAAACTGAATCAAAAATAAAAAAGCCAATGGAGAAAGAGAATTCATGGCTTCATGTTTCCTGACTGAGGTCTTTGCATGAAAAGCTGTCTTGCTCTCCTTCAGCCACAGCTGTAGCTTTCCTTGTTACCATGCCTTCTTCATCATGATGGACTGCATCCCTCAACTGTAAACTGAAATGAACCGGTCTTGACTTAAGTTGCTTTTATCGGTATTTTGGTACAGTAATGATGGGTCTTTTGTCTGTGTCTCATGGTGATAGTATATACACTCAAATAGGTATAGAAGTGCCTTTGGTGCAAGTTGTGTGTACATTTGTCAATAACTTTGTTTTACACTTTCTTTTTCATTTTTGCTTATTTTTTTTTCCATTTTATTCTACCATCTCCATAGATATGGCTTTGAGCTTCTTGGGCCAATGAGAGAATAGATGTTTATTTTAAGAGTCATCTTGGTCAGATGAAATTGTAATCTGGAGGCAGACTGATCCAATCAGAACAGCAGTTACCAAGCAGGGTTTTATCCTGATAATGTCTTTTCCTTCAGGTTATCTTTATGTCAATAGTAGTATTCCTTTTTTACTCAAAGCAATTCTAGAATTTATCTTGTTAGCAGGGAAGTAGGAATTCATTCTAAAGATTGTCAACACTTATGGGTTGTTTTTCTCCCTTCATCCTTTATTTTGAACAGAAAATAATCTTATTGTCTTCCACAGGTTACTACTTTATCCTTACAAAATTTTCTCTCATGTACTCATAAAAATTAACTCAAGTACCACACCTCTTATTTTCATTGTGTCAATAAAAGGTGTGGTTTATCAAATAGTGCAAATACCCATAACTATTATAGGACTCAATTTAATCACCTGTCCATCTGATGAGAGAACAAAAGTATCTTCTCTCATCAGTCCACGATGATGGCACCTTAAAGTCATATGGATAGAGATGGTGGAATAAAATAGAAAAAAATAGCAAATGAACAGAAATCACAAAAGAACAGTTATTATTTATTGTCATACCCTAAAGGTGATGGCCTATGCCTTAGGTTAATAAGCAAGTGAAAGAAATGTATTCCCAAGGTGTCCTTCTATATGTATCATGTGTCCCCACAATGGCTAACATTTACCACCAAGGCTAGCATTGCTGGAGAAGAGACAATCCTTATACATACAGGGGTAAAGTAGGAATGACTGTATGATAAATAATAATGCAAATTGCCAGGCCAAGTAATTAATAATTGCTCCTAAAAAATACTGTCTCCTGAATTTTTCTATCAGCAGGTAGCAGTATTTGCCCTCAGGACAAACTACAAATCAAGTCTGCTTCTCAGGAAATAATTAGGAATTCTGACCCATGAGACATTCAAAGCAGGTCCTTCTGCTGCAGAAGCAGGGCAGTGTCCTACATGAAGTGTTTCACCCAAAGGAAAATAACTAACGTCAAGATAACCTCCACACACACACCAAGAAAGAACATTCATTAATTGGACAAGTAGAGGCAGGATCATGCCTCATTACAGTGGAAGATTTATTTGCTCAAAAGAATTTTAGATATGGTTCAACCTCTCATTTTGTAGTAGCCATCAGTTCTTTCTGCTTTAAACCCACAGAAGTCTCAAACATTTCTTTTACCTACTTGGCCTCTAAAGGGAAGAAAGTTTTAGAAAGTTTAGCTTGATACCCTACCTGGCCAGGAACCTTCTAACACTGTGCTCTGGTTTTGGGGGGACCAAAGCCACATAACTGAAATTCTCCTAACTTGCCAGGAAAGCAAAGGTTTGCCTCAAAGCTTAGGAAACATTCAGGCCTACAAATTTGATCAACTCACAGATCCTCACAGAAGAACTGGGACCATATGCAAATGATACGTAGAGGTTAACACACAGCAGTCATTAGGGAGACAGAGTTAGTACCAGGAGCAAACATGACTTGAGTGTAACTAAAATTCTTTGCAAGAGATACTGTAATCAGAGAGGAGAAGTAGGACAGACAGTGTAACGAAAGGGAGAAAATGAAAGAGAAAAGATATAGAGAGATACATGAAAGAGCATCAAGGAAGGTTTTTGGAAACTATTGTTGCAAAAATAAAATAAAAGAACAAAGAACAGAGTGTTTATGGATTATATATTAAAATATGGAAATTTAAATTAGCATGCAAGAAGATCAAATGAAACTATTCTTCCCTTTGGACTGTCAAGATAAAAGCAAAGTGGATAAAAATTCTGAGATTAAATGAAATCCAAAAAAAAAAGTTGTAAAAATTTGTGTTGAGCATCTAATCACTGAGTATCAGCAAGCTCTATGAGAAAAGTACTGGCCATTGATAACTGATTCAATCCAATCTGACCGATGTCTTCTTGTATACCACACTAAAAATCAATACTTATTTATTGGCTACCCTAGAGTAGAAAACCAGAAGAGCAAGGAATATGAACTTCTGGAAAAGTAAGATTGATGTCGTGAATCATTTCATCCTCTAAAAGCATATTCCCCTCATCTCCAATGAAGGTCACCCCTCAGTCATGTTCCCCTCATCTCCAATGGAGGTCATCCCTCAGTCATGTTTCCCTTTATCTCCAATGAAGGTCACCCCTCAGCCCTGTTCCCGTTCATCTCTAATGAAGATCATATTCAGCCTCATCTACCATGAAAGCCAGGCTTTTCCCCTTCACCGTCCTTGCAGGCTATAGCTCACTCATGTTCAGTCTTATCTCTAATAAGGCCAAAGCTTAGCCTTTGAAGAAAAGAACAAAACCAACCAAACAACAACAAACAATGTCCTTCCCCTGTGGCTATTCTTCCTAGTAGATTGTTCCAAACCCATTCAAATCTCACTGTTCCTGTCTCACCCACCACCGATCTCTGATCTCTTACTCTTCAGCTAGTCTTTACGCAAACCCCATAGAAAAGGACTGCATAAAGAAATGAGAATTGGAACAGGGGTGGGGAAAAGAAAGCCCTAGAGCTTTTGCAAGGAAGTAAGGATGTATAGATCTATCACTATCTCTCTGTCTGTCTTTTTCTGTCTGTCTATTTCTGTTCCTTCCTCTCTCCATTCAAACTGAAGTTTCCCCTTCCCATGACCACATATTCACATGACTGCTTGTACACAGGACTGCATACTGTTGATTCCTGGCTCTCTCTTTGCTGTTCTATTGTTCTGCCTAAGTCTCTCACTCTATAATCCACGCAGTCACCTCCTTATTCCTACCTCTCCCCATTCAGGTTCTCATTTTGTTGAAGAACTCAAAGGTGAACTACAGATAAAGAAAGCTGACACAAACAATAAGCTAAGATGACACAAGCAATGAGAATGTGCTGGGTCTTTTGAGTTCAGAGTGTCAGAGTTTTTCCTCTGAGATGCAATGTCAAGGGATCAATTAACTCATGTTTATATAAGCAAACACAAAAATAAAATAAAACATTAAATATGAGTCTTCCCATAGTAGAATCCTGCAGCACGATTCTCTTGTACTTCATGCTTTTTATAACTTGGCTTTCACAGAAGCTGAAAAAAAAAAAAAAACAAAAAAACAACCACATACCTTAGAAAAAAGCTAGCCTTTCCTACAACATGCAAAAAGACTCACATAAACATGAACACAGATTTTTAAAATTTATTTACTTATTAGATATTTTCTTTATATATATTTAAAATGCTATCCCAAAGGCATTCCCCTATAGCCTCCCTCCGCCCTGCTCCTCTACCCACCCACTCCTACTTCTTGGCCCTGGCATTCCCCTGTACTGAGGCATATAAAGTTTGCAAGACCAAGGGGCCTCTCTTCCCCGTGATGGCCAACTAGGCCATCTTCTGCTACATATGCAGCTAGAGACAGGAGCTCTGGGGGGTACTGGTTAGTTCATATTGTTGTTCCACCTATAGGGTTGCAGACCCCTTCAGCTCCTTGGGTACTTTCTCTAGCATCTCCATTGGGGGCCCTGTGTTCCATCTTATAGATGATTGTGAGCATCACAGATTTATCTATTTATTTATTACACAAAATACTAGGTTTTATTGTGACATTCATATTTGCATCTCTTGTAATATTTATTTTTTATTCCAATTGTCCTCTTTGGACCTGGACCCTTCCTCTTTATCTTGAATATGGCCTTCTTAATTGACCACTGGTGTAAACTGTATTAAAGTCTGAGAAGTTCGTTCCACTTCATATAGTATAGGAGTAGCTTTCTCTAACAAGCCCAATTGTTAAAAGACAGATATTATGTGAAAAATGCCTGGTGCTTGGAAATCTTCCTTATACATTTATTATCTTCATTATTTTACTCTCAAAGGGAACTGCATTTTCCCTGCAATTAGCATTGTGTAGAGGAAGATTTGCAAAAGGGAGAAGTCTTTCTGTGCTGGCAGTCTGGTCAACAGAGATTCGTGAGCTGAGTGATGAGCCAATTTGTTGACTGGATGAATTATTTTCAAATAATTTCACCTTCCTTGCTCCAGAAAACAGTTCACAAGGTTACTAGCTCATCGAGATCCCTTGCTGTGTGACAGGAGCTGATTGGCTTTGAGCCATGATATCTTGAAGCAACATCCAAGCTTCCAGGGAACCTGCAAGGCTGATTGCCGTGGTCCTCCTCAGAATTTTGCTTTCTCATAATTTTGACAGTTTAAGGTAGAGGAGAATAGTCCAGGTCAGACAATACTTGTAAGTTTAAAATCTGCTCTGAAAAAATCAGCCAAACAAAAAAAACAGATACATTGCTCAGTGGACATATTCTTCTCCCTTCTTTTCTTCTGTGTCCCCTGGAGCCATCTCAGATGTTCACCAAAATCATAATGGGACTGGGACCCCACCACCCCTTTTGTGGTGTTCCTAAACTTGGATTCTAGCATAAAAGTTGATTAGGATTTATAACAGAATATTTACTTCCTATGTTAGTAAATAAACGCATATTAATCAAAGTAATATATTACATTAATCATAATTACATAAAATTTTGTAAATACTTCCCATTTAGCTGCATCCAATTTAATTTCTGGGGAAAACACAGTGTAGTGATTTGAACAAGAATGGCTTCCATAGACCAACAAGTTTGAATGCTTGGTCACCAGAGAGTAGTGGTTTTTAAAGTATTTTTTAGAAGGTGTGTGGCCATGTTGGAGAAAGTGTGTCTCTGGGGGTGGGCTTTGAAGTTTTCAAAAGCCCAAGCCTAGCCTGTGGCTCTCTCTTGCTGCTGCTTGTAGATACTGATATAGAGCTCTTAGCTCTTTCTCCAGCTCAATGTCTTTCTGCATGTTGCCATGCTTCCTGCCATGGTGATAATGGACTAAACCTCAAAACATAAGAAAGTCCCAATTAAGAATTTCATAAATTCATTGTTTTTAATTGCTGAATAGTACTCCATTATGTAAATGTACCACATATTCTGTATCCATTCCTCTGTTGAGGGACATCTGGGTCTTTCCAGCTTCTGGCTATTATAAATAAGGCTTCTATGAACATAGTCGAGCATATTTCCTTATTACAAGTTGGAACATCTTCTGGGTATATGCCCAGGAGAGGTATTTCTAAACACTGAATTTATGAAATTCTTAGGCAAATGGATGGATCTGGAGGTTATCATCCTGAGTGAGGTACCCAATCCAAAAGAACACACATGATATGCACTCACTGATAAGCAGAAATTAACCCAGAAACTTAGACTACCCAAGATACAATTTGCAAAACACATGAAACTCAAGAAGAAAGACCAAAATGTGGATACTTCATTCCTTCTTAGAATGGGGAACAAAATACCCATGGAAGGAGTTACAAAGACAAAGTTCAGAGCTGAGACAGTAGAAAGGACCATCCAGAGGCTGCCCCACCCGGGGATTTATCCCATATACAAACACCAAACCCAGATACTATTGCATATGACAGCAAGACTTTGCTGACAGAAGCCTGATATAGCTATCTCCTGTGAGGCTATGCCAGTGCCTGGCAAATACAGAAGTGAATGCTCAAAGTCATCTATTGGATGGAACACAGTGTCCATAATGAAGGAGCTAGAGAAAGTACCCAAGGAGCTAAAGGGTTCAGCAACCCTATAGGAGGATCAACAATATGAATTAACCAATACCCTCCAGAACTGTGTCTCTAGTTGCATATGTAGCAGAGGATGGCCTAGTCGGCCATCAATGGGAGGAGAGACCCTTGTTCTTGGGAAGATCATATGCCCCAGTACAGGGGAATGCCAGGGCCAGGAAGTGGGAGTGGTGGGTGAGTTCAGGAGCAGGGCTAGGAGAGGTTATAGGGGGGATTGGGGATAGTATTTGAAATGTAAATGAAGAAAATATCTAATAAAATAGTAAAAGAAAAATATTAAACAACAACAAATAGAGAAAAAAAAAAGAAAGTCCCAATTAAATGCTTTTGTTCATAACAGTTTCCATGGCCATGGTGTCTCTTCACAGCAATAGTACATTAAGATACTCACTGTGCATCTCTACTCATCCTTTGTCACTCCCTCCATGTGACCCATCTCCTCTTGGACAAGACTCCCTGGTGTGCACTCCTGCACTAAGTTACACAGTTTCTTCAGGAGGGTTTGTCTCATTCAGCTCTGAAATTCCAAAGGATTATTCTCCTCTTCACATCTATCTTCAGTAAAGGCTCTGATCAGCCCTTAATCCCTCCCTCCTCTCTTGCCAGAAGGCATCACATCCCACACAAGAGGAGGCCATCATCCAGAAGTCTGCAGCTTAGTATTCTGGGGAAGTCAGAGCTCTTGGGACTTAATCAGAGAGATCAACAAAACGGCTAACACTAACACAGGGGTCTTGCTACCTCCATCTGAAGATGAAGATATGTAGCAAGTTCTTTCTGACAGAGTATGGGGATTAGAGATAACCCTCAAGGCAGACAAAGGCTGTCAATAAGGCTTGGTCATAAAAAGGACAAGCTGCAAACATTACAGTCTGAAAGATTAATGACATCAGCCTTGTCCATAGGCTATGCATGCAATGAACTCCTCTGAATACCCTTCAATCAAGAATGCTGTCTTTGCTTAATAACCTTGCTACACATTTGTTAATATTCTTCTTTAGAGTATTTAGTAATTGTATGTAATTTCCAAAAAGTTTTACAGGTCAAATTGTCTCCAACTGAAAATCTCTTTAATCAGTTTCCTACTTTATAACAAACAAACAGAAAGAAAAAAACAAACAAACAAACAAAAAAACAAAGCCTTGGTCTGTTCATTCAGGTAAGGATGTGCTTGGCTGGCTGGATTTTTTCTTTCACAAAGCATCTAACATGTTCTTCTCAATACTAAGGACCCAGGGAAACAAACCTTGTTCACTGAGCTTGGACCTCTAGGTAAGAAGTTAGATCCAGCAGAACTCTCTATAACTGTGGAGATGGATTGTATCTGCCCTGGTCCAATAAGGCAGCCACTAATTCATTGAGCACTCATCTCTTAGTTGTCCTGACTAAAGAACAAAGGTCTCATTTTACTTTAATTAATTTCAATACCTTCCAGTGCCTTATCAATACTCCCAATTCTTCCCCCAAATTATAAAGTTGCAAACTACAGTCTAATTTTCAAATAAAATGAGGTCTCTATATTTCTTGTTGTTATTGTGATGTATAGTGTGAACAGCAAGACAATCTTGAAGAGAAAAGTGCCTGGCCTCCAGAGGAGCAGAGCTTGCAGGCATAAGAGAGCATGTGAGCCAACTGAAGACCTGGGCCAGGAGAGGCAATGGCTGAGAGTCAGAAGATACAAGGATGTTGACTAAACTTTCAGTGGTGTGAAAGGTCACTCTAAAAATAATCAAGCCTTTGATAATTCACTATGAGGAGTTGTGAGGAAGCATTATCTTCTAATAGATTCCAATGTAGAAGTGGACAAACTAGCAGGTTCCTTTTCTCCAGATTTGCAGATCTATGGAAATTATTATAGAAAGTCAAGCCAATTAGGCAGTAACTTTGACATCCTGACTCCCCTCAGACACCTCTGGAAAGGCATCAGGCTACTGTCATTAGAGCTGCATTACTCTTGTCTTGATGGTGTCACACAGGATGCTCATAGTAAAACATACAAGACAAGCCAGTGGAGATTTCCGTTCTTAGTGTGGACTCATTAACTGCAAAACCTGCACTCTGGTGCACTTCCTGCAAGATGCTGACTTGCCTGATGCTAAAGAGATGTCTATTCTACTTCATGGGAAGATATAATTTGGAATCATCACTGTTAAACACCACATCACTTACCACGAGAAACAAACCCAAACCCAGATGCATTAAGTAATTCAAAAACCCACAGTTGTGTCTGGCATTAACAGGTCATCATGAAGCTTCTGAGAGAACAGAAACACTTTTGGGAATTTATCCAGGGCATCTGATCTCCAAATACAGGAAGACTGTTCTGTGTTGAGCATCTAACTGTATAGCAGCATAATTAGAGCCTATTGGAGTTTAAGGAACAGTCAAGAGTCTCAATTCTTCCAGGAATTTTTGTTTAATTTGCCTCTGAAGTCCAAGAGTTTAGAGACATTTAAATAGAGGCCATCATGCCCATGGAGGAGTGTAAATATCCCTTCAAGATAATGCTGTAACAAGCTGTTGAGGCTCTTAGCACTTGGTTTAAGCTTCCTGCTAGAAGAAGGGCGCTCTGAGGGGAGATCATTTTGCACCTAGTAATCATCTAATAACATCTTTCTATTCCCAGGCATGCCCTCAGTACTGTTATTTCTCAACTTTTATTATTTTTGGGGTTTATGGCTGAACATTATGAACTTGCATTTTTTTTTTACTTTACAAAATTTCATGTAAGCACCATTTCACTTCAGCTCAAATCTCTAACAACAATGAAACTGAAGAGCAAACTGTGTCAGGTAGTGATCCAATAAAATGTTACATAATTGTGAAAATTAAGCATTATCATATACTAGTTGGTAAATAATAGCACTGAAGATCTATACATATGTATATATACATACATATATATACATATATACATATGTGTGTGCACATATATATATTTGCAAGTTAGAATTATAATAAGAGTGAAATGAAGCAAAAGGAGATTTTTCCAAGTCCTGGCAGTGTTTTAAGTATTCATCCCGATATGTATTAGTGTGTTTAGCTTCAAACAATCACTGGAAGCACTTCCTTCTGGTGTTTGCAGTATAGGGCTTGCTACCACACTAGATATAAAGTGACCACTGGAGCAAACCTGCTTTATACTTTCATTGACAAATAAAAAACCAAAATTTCATATTCCTGTCCTCTAACTAAAGGTTATGTTGAGCCATATATGAGTTACTCTGTAATATTTTGTTCATTTTATTAATATCAAATATAAAGTTAAACAAATGATAAGCCTATAGCTTGATGATTTATTTGCT
This sequence comes from Mus caroli, assembly GCF_978045245.1. NCBI lineage: Eukaryota > Metazoa > Chordata > Mammalia > Rodentia > Muridae > Mus > Mus caroli. The sequence goes on from NW_028227265.1 coordinate 100,591,245, forward strand.
AATTATAATTATTCAGACATGGAACCAGACTCTAGATTTATAATTAAACCGAAGTAACCGTGCACCTTCAACTGTCAGAAGGACCACTGAAAGATCCCGCAGTCTCACAGCTTCAGTGGCAAGCCAATAAGTGGATCTTCCTAGCATTTATCAAGAGCATAAATGACTGCTGCTTTTGCATTTGAATGATTAAATCAATGCTTATATGAAAGGGCATCCAGAATCCTAGAGAAGTGAAATACGAAGTTAGTCTTCCTTTTTGTAGTTTAGTGCATGTGGACGGCTAGCTTGGTAATGTGGATCAATGGTTCCTCCTGTGAAATGCTTGAGCCTGCCTTTCAGCTGTCAGAGGTTTCCAAGCCTTTGCAATATTTGCACATACATAATTAGATACCTGTGAAGAAGGATCAGTGTCTTAACATCAGAGTCACCTATTTCATATTCACCTTGTCAAACAGCCCAAAGGCATTTTTATACAATATTTTCAGTGCAATTTCATTTTGATCGTGATCCATTAAATGTCAAGAGCAAAAGTCTCTGCTGAGGTACTGCCATACCATCACTCAAGACGTTCCAAGTGTTGGAGCAATTCAGCCTTCAGATTGCTAGGGACAAAAGATTTCCATGCAGTCTGTACTTAAAAATTAGTGAGAATAATAATAATAATAATAATAATAATCTGACTTAAAAGAGAAACTGCTGTTATATTGACTCTCACCTAGACATTTAAATGAGCTGGAATTCTGGTCTCCTCTGACAATGGGTTCCATTCATTCTTACTTGTTAATTTGATCATGATCTTGTAAACATCCAGACGGTACCATTTCTTTCCCAGATACAGGATTTAGCACATGACCTCATCCAGAGGTGATACTGGGCAATGACTAGGGCATTGAGCATTTGATTTCATAAGTGCCTCCAACTTTTGTTAAAGTTACACATACTGGGCTTACCTCTGTCTAGATGGATTCCCACAGATTGATCCCTGTGGTAATTTTATTCATCGTGCAATGACCATGAAAAGAAACACAAACCATGAGAATGTCTTACCCAGAGATTAGATTAGGACAAAAGAGGATGAAATAAATATTGACTAAAGTCAAGGCAGACTTCACAAGTTGCAAATGAATGAGTTTTACTGTCACAGTGCAAAAGCAATGACCAGTATTCCCCATGAACATAAGATTCTCCATTTTCAATAATTTAAAGAACTCAGGTTTCTGACTCTATAAATTTATTTTTAAACATAAGGTTCTTGACCAAAGCAACGTAATTTAACAAAATCAAAATAGCAAAATCAAACTTGTGCTTTGTGAAAATTATAAATGAGGCCAAGTTCAATTTTTCCTTCCTTAACTGTACTCTTCATATTCGTGTCCTCAATTTCCTGATTTAGTTATTGTGCTTATAATAGAAATCAAATCTAAATATGAAGCACATAGAAAAGGGTCTTCCAGGAGACACTAAATCGTTCTGAAGCATTTCCCTAGGCAACTTACTGGCTTGAAAGATCAAGGAAGAAAAGAAAATGTCAGAGTTCTGATCTCAGATGTAGAGGTACGGCCACCATGTTTCAGCAAGTTCATCTGGTCAGGCCCCGGTCACTGCTTGTACACTGTGGTGGGACTGAAGTGAGCTCTGTGATGACAAGGCAGAACTTCTACCCTTTGTGTACTGTGCCACCCCACAGTCATTACTGTTTACCGAGTCTTAAATATAGTATCTATCCCATCAGAGTCAAATGGTCAAAGGAAGTTCTTGGCCCCTTGGACATTCATGTCTGTACTGTGTGTCCCCAAACTAGTTAATCAGGAAAGGTGAGAAAAATTCTAATACTAACTAGTAAAGAAATACTATGTGTTTAAAAGTAAAAGGAGTCTTCTAATTAATTGCTCATTTCATATTGTATCTATTATTGGTTTGGGATCTATTATACAGTAGAAGTTTCATCTTGCTACTGTAGCTTCTAATGCCTCCAGGAATTATATTTGTCCACACAATGAAGCCAAGTGAGTGTCTGAAGAGTGGACAGAAGAATGAAAACAGTCTCTGGAAGAATATAAATCAAAAACAACACTCACATTAGCTTGTCAAGCCCTTAAAAGTCACATCCTTGAATCTAAACCAAAGTGGTATTTGATTTGGCCTTAGAAATCAATGAGAAGGAGGCAAATGTGATTGAAGAAAATAAACCGAAACTTCAAAAAGGAGATAGGAATAATCAACCCATATGTTAAAATTAATTGCTATTAAAATATAAATAAAGCAGTTGTGATACAGTGTTTCAGTGCCTGGAATTTAGAGCTGGTATTGAAAGCCGACGTTTATGATGGCTGCCCACTGACTTAATATTCACTTTTTTTTTTACTGACATTTACTGTAAGCTACCATTTCATTCTCAACTATGAATTATATAAGTAATTATAAATATAAACTATTAATTATTGTAAATAATTATAAATTACAATAGGTCATATTTTCATCATGTTTTAGACAGGTAAATGTGTACCATTTTTCTGGAAAACCATTTGGTAAAATTTGAGAAAAGTCATTGAAGAAACTTAACTATTTCCCTTTATAAATACATTCTATGTTCCTCCAGTTTTATAGACAGAGTTTATATTTCAGTGTTCATTGTTATAGTAATAAGCCAAAATATTTAAGTTTTAAATATTAACATTATACAGTTCATTAACTATGACCTTAGAGTAGAAAACTATTATACATTATCACATGGTATTTTTCACAGTATAACTCTGTTTTGAATAAAAATAATCCAGAACCAATTTTAATGCACAATATTAGTGTTGTTCTATAACATGAATATATGGATACATACTCAAAGTTATAAGAAAAAAATATAAAAGTGTTCAGTGGTAGCCACTTACAAAAAGGGAGATTTAAATTACTGACTGTCTTTCAGTTAAATAATAGTAAAAATTTACCATCGTTTTACTCTGTCTCTCAAACAAAATATTTCAAGTGAATTGACTTAATGTCTTCTAGCATCTTCCTCTTTCTTGATCAAGCATTGGGTGCTTCTAGTCTGTCCTTCAGAGACATGATCTGGAAGTGCTATCACTCTAAGACATAGAATGTTCTAAGACATAAAGCAAGGCATGTTTACTTCTGTACCAATCTTGCTTGTCTCTGCCAGTTTCTATGCCTGACCTCAGATCACACAGTGATTTTTCCAGTAACAACAGCCCACTCTGTCTGGTCCTCATACTTCTGAGCTGTGATGCCCTACCCTCCCTTCCTCTCTAACTCAACCCTACACTGCCTGTGGCAGGAAGTGCTCTCACCCATTCTGAGCCCTGTGGAGGCCATTCAGAAGCACACCTGAGACCACTTCTTGTACCTCTCATTTTTCTGGCTTCTCTCACTCTGTCCCACTCCACATTGTTCCATCCCCCTGCCAGGCCAACACAGGGGGTGAAGATGCTTTGAAATCTGAAAAAGCTCCCCGAAGTCACAATTTCTATCATGAAATTAAAACTTGAACAAAGGAAGTCTTTCTCTCTGGGCACATTAGAACTTACTAAAAAGCAATATGCCCCATGAGCCCTTTAAGCATAGTGCAAGAACCTGAACTTGTAATTTAGCCCACCTGGGTTGGTACCTCAGTTCTACCACTTGTTTCTTAAATAAGCTCTTTTCAGTTAACATAATCAACTCTCTCCATTTTCCCATGCTCAATATGGATATAATTAATGATCATTTATTCCTGGGATTGCTCTGAAGATAATAGGATATTTCAACAAAGGGCTTACAACAGCACCCAGGATACAATAAGAACGACATGTGTGAGGGTCCTCTGGAGACAGCATTACACAGCATGGCTCCATGTGATTATCTTAAGAGAGCTCTGCACAACCACAGGTATAGGGTATGACTGACACTCAAGTGACACTTTTTTGTGAGAGCCTGAATCCTTTGGATAATGTGGTCTAGGAGTCGTTTTCAGAAAGAATAGAGAACCATCCAGGTGGTTTACACAGAATATGAATGTATTTTCCTGATCAGTGACCCATGGCAGAGTAAATCTCTTCTCAATGGTTACCCTTCCAGGCCAGGATGTGGGGAAGGGCAGAGAAGGAGCTGTAGCTCAATGGTGAGAAAGTACCAGCATGTAAAGTGGTAAATCATTTGTCTACCTCTTAAGTATTGCTTCTTTAAGATGATGAGCTACTGTGAAGACCAAGTCCTCCTTCCTCTAAAGTCCTCTACTGCTGCCTGTCTCATTTCCTCTGAGTGAATCACTCTCCATTCTAGCTTTCATTCCATCTGAAATCCCTTAATTCCATTTGTTTTGCTCTGTACCCACTGCAACATCCTGGATACACACTGGTAATTTGAATAAATATCTATTAATTTCAGGTGCACATTTCACCTGATGATATTAAATCACTCACCAAATTTTCCCAGCGAAAGCCTATTCACTGTATTAGTCATGGTCTGCTGGAGAGGACTGATTAGAATGGTGACCGTGATCATTACAAACATACCTACTAATTCTGATACGGTTTTCATAAATTATGCCATGTTGCTTATTTTTTAACTAATAAGAAAACTGCCTAAGGTGCTAGCTTTCCCACAGTGACAAAGCACCAGGAAAAGCAAGTTCAACAGAGAGATGCTTTAATTCTGCCTCATGGGTTGAGACATTTCTGGATCAGAAAGGAATGGTAGGGCAGAGCAACTACCTCACACAGCCAAGAAGCAGAGAGAGAAGAGGAACAGCACTGCAGGCTGTTCCTTTCCAGTTATTTCACCTGGGCTCATAGCCCATGGGACAGTGCTGCCCCAGTTCAGAGCATGACTCACAGTCAATTAACCCTGCCTGGAAAAAATATCCAGAGGGTGGACCTGCTTATTTCCTAGGTATCCACCAATCTAGTTAAGTTGATAACAAAAATGAATGGTTAAAGTATATAAATACCATTTTTTTCATTTTACTGACATATAGATTTAAATACATACTATGAAATTGGCAGGGAGGGTATTTCGGGGAGGAGTTTTGGGGTATTTTCCTGAGGTGTGGAGGCAAGGAATGCTAATAGGAACTATATAAAAATGATATAATATTATACTAAAAACATAATAAAAACAAAGAACTGCACTAAGTCAGTGAAGGATTAGAAGGAATCTTGACTTTAACCCTTACAGGCCTCCAGATCATCAGAAATACATCTTTTGTGGAAGATTTTGTAGATCAGATAGATCAGAGCTGGTCTCACAAGTTTTCCTGTTCTCTCTCTCTCTCTCTCTCTCTCTCTCTCTCTCTCTCTCTCTCTCTGTGTGTGTGTGTGTGTGATTACTATCTTTTCTTTGAATCTGGGTTGTTTAGAAGCTTGTCAGAATAATAAAATACCCTTCTAATTTATCTAAAATGCACCTCCTTCTTCTGCTCATACTCCCTGGAATACTTCCCCTTGGCCTCCTGAGATGCTCTACCAAAATTCTAACCTTGCACTGACATGCAAGCAAATAGGACAAAGTCACTGCTACTACTTGAAGACACGGGTAGATGCTACACCAGAGTTTCACTTCTCCAGCCTCTACCATTGGCTCAGTCACCCTGAGGTCCTAGAAAGGAGCCAGCAACATGTATATGACACAAACAAACACATAAATGTCAATAGTCTCTTAATTCACAAGGTTTTAGAGTTCGTTATTATATAATAGTGGATACACAGAGCACAAGTTATGTGTGAACAACCAACTCCCTTGACCAAGGAACATGCATGCATGTTTCACATGTAATATTCTTGAGTGTCAATGACCTGATAAGCATAAAGAACAGCATTTTTGATGTCCCCAAATGGAGGGTCATGTCAACCTAGATCAAATGATCATTTATGTGAAAATTCTTCTTTTGAAGCAGACATTGAAATAGCAAGGACTTCACATAAATTCAGGTCTTTTCTTTTTTTTTTTTTTTTATCTTTTCATCCTCATGCAAGATGCCTATTACAGGAGGTGATTAGCTACTTCTGAGAGTGTTATGATGTACTTCATGGTACTTCTAACATAGGTGGTAATAGGAAATATTTCCTATCAACACTGTCTGAGGAGCCATCCAGTGGGGTGGTTTGATTATGCTTGGTCCAGGGTGTGGCAATACTAGGTATGTCCTTGTTGGAGTAGGTGTGGCTTTGAAGGAAGTGTGTTATTTTGAGAATGGACTTGGAGACCCTCTTCCTAACTGTCATGCCACTCTTCTGTTTGCCTTTGGAACAAGATGAAGAACTCTCAGTCCTTGCCTGGACACTGCTGATAATGAAGGGAACCTCTGAACCTGTAAGCCATCTCAAATTAAATGTTGTTCTTTATAACAGTTGACTTAGCCATGACTCTTCACAGCAATGGAAACCCTAAGACATCTTTTTTTAATGGAAGAATTCCTTTATAGTTTGTTCCATCTTTACAACAGGCAGGTATTCCAGACTTCAGACCTTAGCAATATCTTTCAATTCCTAGTAGCATTCTATAATCTTCAGTGTATAGTAAAGACTTTTGTTTCATTTCTCTCTATGCATTTTAAAGTTAACATATTGGCTTCTGTTTTGAATATGTTTTTCCACACTTTATTCTCAGTCTTTGGCAAGGTAGCAAAAATGCCAGCAGCTAGTATGGTATAGTTGCCAGCAAATGACTTGAAAAATATTTTTCTTGTAAAACTTGTCTGCGATTTTGGGATTAAATCAACACCCCTTTTCCCTTTATTTAGAAGTAGATGTTCAAGAATATGAAAAATGATATTAAAAATAAAAAAGTAGTTTTGTGCTGCTGAGTATATATTACAGCTAAAATTACACTCACACCTATCTGTACACTATGGGAAAGATTTCACACCCCATTCTTTAAAGCCTTTGAAATAGTGAATTCGCTTGTAACTTTTAATTCTATTTTCATTTGCAGATGTTACAAAGAAACTTTTCAACAAATTAAATGATTTAGATTTGCAAATTGATGTTGTGGCCTGGTGGTAGGATGTTTGCCTAGCATTCTATAAGAGTCACAGTTTCAGCTGGGCGTGGTGGTGCACACCTTTAATCCTAGCACTCAGGAGGCAGAGGCAGGCGGATTTCTGAGTTCGAGGCCACCTTGGACTACAGCGTGAATTCCAGGACAGCCAGGGCTATACAGAGAAACCCTGTCTTGAAAAACCAACCAACCAACCAACCAAACAAACAAACAAAAAAAGAGTCACAGTTTTATCACAGTTTCTTTTACGGTACTACCACCACCACTAATAATAATAATAATAGTAATAATAGTAATAATAATTTTACTATTTAAGAAAGGAAGAGGAGAGCGTTGGGCAGCTCTAACCTACAGGAGTTTGAGGGCTTCCACCCCAGGGATGGGCTTCTATGTTCATAGAAGATAGAAGTGAAAAACAGGAATGACTTGATTGATCACAATGCCACAGTTGTCTTACTCGAAGATTGTCTGGTCAGATCCTAGCCTCTGATTTATTGAAGCCCCCAAAATACTATTAACTGAAGCTTCAATTTCATTTATCTACTAACTTCTGTTTGTTATGTAGATACCAAGGCATATTCAGTGTCTTAACTGGGGTTTTATTGCTTTGACAAGAACCATGACCATAACAATCTCTACAAAGGACAGTATTTAACTGGGGCTGGTGTACAGTTAACAGGTTGAGCCCATTGTCACCATGACAGGGAACATGGCATTGTGTAGGCAGACATGGTGGTGGAAAAGGTAAGGAGAGTTCTACACCTTGATCCACAGGTAGCAGAAGGAGGTTACTACACTAGGCCTAGCTTGAACATATGAGACTATGGAGACTACCTTTACACTGGCACATTTCTTCCAAAAGGGCCACACCTATTCCAACAAGGCCACACCTCCTAATAATGCCACTTCCTATGGATCAAACATTCAAAAATATGACTCTATACAATCCATTTCTTTACAACAATAAACTACACTTAGCCTATCTCTAAATACACAAAACCCGTACTTATATAACCAACATTTTTCACATGTGTCTGTACATGTGGCAAGAATATATAAATATATAAATATATATATATATATATATATATACACATATACATATGTGTGTGTGTGTGTGACTACAAGCAGCTATGCATGCACACATGTGAATATGCACATGTGGGGTTAGATGGTAGCTGCACAATCGCCTGGATCTCTATCCTCTTTATATATTCAAGACGATTCTCTCAGCTGAACCCAGAATTTATTGATTAAGCTATGCTAGCCTATTAGCTTATGCTATGGTATCCCTGTCTCCAGATTCTATTACTAGAATTACAGATAGTCTATAGTGCCCACTTGGCATTTACATGGGTGCTGGCGATTTAAATTCCAGTCCTCACCCGTGTGCAGCAAGGACTTTACTCACTGAGCCATCGCCCCACTCCTACAAATAACTTTCTCTTTAGAGGTTGAAAAATGTATTTTAATTTTTATTTGGCCTTCATGGGATAGTGAACAAGCTCTGATGCACTATTGCACAACTTCTTTAAATCTTTACAATAATTCCATGAATAGGTATCACTTTCTTTATTTGGAGTTTCCTTAAAGTTGCATTGAACTTTTCAATAGAATGTTTTGATATATGTGGGCATTGTGGAAGTAGTACATTGAGCAACTGAACACTCCTATCTCTTCACTGCTGTCTTTTGACTTGAATTTTCTGATACTCTTACCTTCATTCTTTGCTGAGAGTTTTAGCCTGATATTTTACTATATAAATAAAATGATTGATGTTCAGAAATGCCTGTCATAGAAACTGTAGAAGACAATGTAAGCTTAACCCTAGACTAGTGCTAATTCGTGGACATGACTTGCTCCTTCTCGCAGCAGCTGCAGTCCCTTGCTACTTCCGCTGCATCCCTTTCTTGTCCCTCCTTAGACCACAGATTTATCTAAATCAACATCTCACTAGCATTTCTGTCCTTCCATCTTTACCAGAACCCAGGCCCACCCACAGGCCACACAATTCTTGCTTTCAGCTATAGTCTATAGCAGGTAAAATCACAAATACAATAGGTGAGCTTCACTGCCTTAAAAAGAAAAAGTCTCTGAAACTCCTAGAATTGGATGTATATTACCTGTCAGATGAGAATTATGAACATACTCCCACTGTTTTTGTGAACTGTTATAGGCACTTTAGTAGAAATATCCTAAATAATTGAGGAACACCTTGTTAATTCTATATTAAAGGAGCTATGAAAAAAATAACTTTAAGTATATATTATCTTATATTTTATTTAAGAGCAATAAGACATTTAAGTCAACTAGGGAGAAATAGCTACTTCAAATTCATGCTGTTTTGAATAAAACTATATCAATTTAACAAGAGTTCATTGCACAAAGAAATGCAGTTATTACATTGTTGCATGCATTATGGGAAAGTGTATGAAATTATGATTATGCTGGTCAAATTTTCATCTTTGTGTCAGGGGTTCTATGCCAATTTCCATCCTCATTTGATCAGTTTGGAGAGTGTTTTCTCTACTAACTATGAATTTCCATTCTCTCCATAGACCATTATCCTTATGACTCTTAAAACAGTCCAAATCTCACATAGACTGAGTGGTAGAGTGCCATAGCCTGTAAAGGGAGCTGAAAACACCTGCAAGGACTCATTGCCATTTCATTGAAAAGCCCCTGGTAGTGTCAGATTGTTTGGAGTTTCTTAGACCTGAGCCTCTATATTGCCTGTTTTCAACAGGCATCTTCAGTCATCATAGCACCTAACTTGACCCTCTCCTTGATTAAGTGGCAAATATCCCCGATTCTGATTCTGTCATATTCTGCAATGTCACGGGGTGGAGAATATTTCCATTCTAATTTTACTCAGCATTAGCACCAATCTCTCTAAATGACCACTTCTCCATCCTTATCCTGCCCTCCTCAAGGATAGACACATGGAAGGGATGAACAGGTAAGGGATTAAGCAATGGTGGATTCAGTACAAGAAGTTATGACGGTGCAGGATCAGGGCATCAAGCAACTAGAGATCAAGCTGAAATGTTGGGTGGCCACTGTGGATCTCCAGCATGCATGATACTGAAATATTCACATTTCTTGCAAGACCACAAGAACATACCTTTATCAAAAGTGCATCCCTATATTTATCTTTGAAGTTCCTCTGCCTTGTCATTCCTGATGGCCACACTTAGAGTCTGTCTCATTTCCTTCCACATTCGCCAGTCCATAGTTTCTAATGAATAATAAAAGATTTGTGGACCATTAACAAGATAAAGACCGTTCAGACTTGGGGACATGGTCACTGGTAAGGCTTGAATTTCTGTTTAGCATTTAAGGTTAGAGTTTGGTGGCACTAGATTAAAAAAAAAATCCTAAAACCCTTTGTCTTAGGGTTTCATTGCTGAACCTTAAGACACCATGACTGCCGGGCGGTGGTGGTGCACGCCTTTAATCCCAACACTTGGGAGGCAGAGGCAGGCAGATTTCTGAGTTCGAGGCCAGCCTGGTCTACAAAGTGAGTTCCAGGACAGCCAGAGCTATACAGAGAAATCCTGTCTCGAAAAACAAACAAACAAACAAAACAAAACAAAACAAAACAAAACAAAACAAAAACCAAAAAAGACACCATGACCAAGGCGACTCTTATAAAGGACAACATTTAACTGTGGCTGGCTTACACTTTCAGAGGTTCAGTCCATTATCATCACGGTGGTAAGCATGGTAGTTTCCAGGCAGGCACGGCAAGGGAGGAGCTGATATCATCCATCTTGTTCTGAAGGCAAACAGAAGAAGACTGTCTCCTGCATGGCTAGGAGGAGTGTATCACTATCCCCACAGTGAAACACTTCCTTCAACAAGGCCACACCTCCTAATAGTGTCACTCTCTGGGCCAAGCATATTCAAATCACCACACCCCTTGTTACTCAATCTTACTTAACCCAAAGGAAAAAAAATAGCCTGCACATGTTTGACACATCTCTCTTCTGTGCTTACCTTCGGATTTAGTTTGTTCAGTGTGTCTTGACAGTTCATCCTCTAATCCTTTACCTGTAAAACTCATGGGTAGATAATTTCGTAGAGTGCTATGTGTTTCTTGCATTTACCTCGAGTTTTCCTACTGGGTTACATTGGTAGCAAGGGTACCAGATATCAATTTTTGGTAATTCAAAGGCATTTTAAAAGATGCCACAGTCTTCTGTGTTTTATAGATTTTAGATACTTCCCTCAGTCTAAAATAACAGAATGTCAGCAGCTGTTGGCTTTTTTTCTACAAGGAATATAATAACATATTTATAACCCATAGTCTGTAATTGTGGGAACATCCCACTTGCTCATCTTCTGGATGCCAGATGCAGTGGGTGAAGGCAAATCACAGTGACAAGACTAAGGTGAAAAGGCCCTGGAAAACGGATGGCTGAATAAGCTTATAACACTGGGATATGACCTGAACACATATCTGGATGTGTATCTCTCATGATGTGGAACACTATTCCATGAACGCTGGCACAGGGACATGTTTAAGGGCTGTGATGTTGGTTTCACCTTTTCCCTTTGCTAAGGAAACCTCCCAGAGGTGTTGCTGGGATAGGATTTTCTTTTTCTCACCATTTGTTTTACCTTTCCCTTATACTCAGGCAGGTTTGAATTGGCAGCTGCTTTGCCCATTCCCAGGAGGAAATCCTGCAAAGCTAATGATGCTGGTAGGGGTTCCATTCATTGCAGGCAAATGTCAAACAAGGTACTTAGCAAGCGCAATTGGCTAGAGAATGTGGCTGTAAGTTATTATTTAGGGGAAGGGGGTGGTAGGTCCTTCAGTTCTATGCATTTAAATGTCATTTTTGTCTGTTTCATGATGTTTTATGTCAGGTTCAATATGACAAATTCAGCTAGTATAAGTTAACACAGCTACTTCTGATGCTAAACCTATATGGTTTATATATATATATATATATATATATATATATATATATATATATATATTTCCATTTTTTTTTCAGAGACCATCTGAGAATCTGGGCAGCCCAAAAGAAATTAGACTGTGTCTGGAACTTACACACTCAACATGTACACACACACACACACACACACACACACACACACACACACAAATGGTGTCTCCTGTAACACTCTGATGATTTATATGGCAATAAAATTGTTTGATTTGATCCAGTCAAACTCCTCATCTAAAAGCATGCAGAAATCTGTATGTACTGTTCTTTAATATATGAACATAAGGAATATGGTTGGTATGCTTGTTACACTTGCATCACTGAGGCCTGAGAGAAACAAAGAGGAAAAAAGATTTCAATTCACAACTTAGGTGATCTAAGGTCCTCATAGTGTAAGCACCTTAAAGCTTAAAGGACAGAAGTAGCTGCTGTTCATGTGGCCCTGTGTAGAGAGAAACTCTTATGAATAGGACCTGTCAATAAAAAAGACAGTGGACAATCAGCTGAGGCAGAAAATAGGAGGTGGGACACTGGCAGGAAGAAATAGTAAGAGATAAAAGACAGATATGGGGAGAGCAATTGGATGAGATGAGAGGTAGACAGAGGAGACAGACACAAATCAGCATATTAGAAGAGACACTGAGAGATATGCTAACTGAAAAATATGCTGAGAGATATATTAAGGATATGAGAAGGAAGAAGTGGGCTGGTACAGAGGTAACTAACAAAGTAGTAGACATAGATTAGTTTAAATGGTTAAATAAGGTAGCTAGTCAGGGAATGGGCCAAAGCTCATGGCCTAGGCATTTAATAATAACGGATTAGTCTCAGAATCATCATTCCAGGAGCAGGACTTGGAAGGAAATACAGTTATACTTTTTTAACAGCCTGAGGAGAAAGAGACCTGTTAGCTAGAGTCAGGGTGTAATAGAGAGTTGCGCCTTCAAAGACCTTCCTGTAGTGCCCAGCAAGTCTTTGAAAAAGAGCCACTAACTAGAGACTGCAGTCAAAACATGCACCTGTAGAGGACATTTCAGATTCAAACCAGAACAGCTGGCGCTTGCCATAGATTGAGATGTTTTCTTTCAAAATTATATTAGCGATCTAAACCATCACAGGGTTGCTTTGGACTCTTTGGGACCCTCCCTGATCTAATAGAATTCATCCCAGAAGAATATGCCTGTGTCTCTTTCTGTCTCCCTGTCTCTCTATGTGTATCTCTGTCTGTATCTCTCTATGTATCTATGTCTCTCTGCTTTTCTCTGTCTCTGTGGGTCTCTCTCTCCTGACTCTCTGTTTCTGATCTGTTTCTCTCTCTTTCTTCTCATTTGCACAGAAAAGACCACATGAGAACACAAAGAGAAGCAACCATTGTGCAAACATAAAAGGGTGCCAACTCAGACAACTGTTCTAGTACCTGGATACAGCCTTCAGCTCTCCAGAAATAAATAAATCCCATTGTCCCCTAAGAAAATTGAATCCCACTGTTTCAGAGACTCCATCTGGCACTTTGTCCTGAGAACTAAAGTAGACTATCCAGTACACCTTGGGAAAAGCTTCATTTTCTTTATCCTGTACAAACTCTTTCCTTGTTTTTATATTTCTTAATCTCTATTTCAAAACAGTGGCTATGTACATGTCTTTAAAAGAGGACACAGAGTTCACCTGCTCTTTGAGTTCAGCTGCTTCTGATGCTAACACTGTGCATGCTCTTAGTATCATCTCTGAAACTAGAAAGTCACTGTTGATCTCTGCTATGAGATCATCTGTAGACTTGGCTTTACTCTCAGGAGCAATGCCTGCTGTACGGTACTGGTGTAACACAAGGTCCCTGTGAGCCTTGGTGCCTCTTGCTCCATTCTATGTCACTTCTCATTCTTATTTCCAGCCTGGGTACTTGGCACATCTGTAGAATGTTTGTGTCCTATGTTTATGTTGATGTTCATGCTCATGTTCTATGTTCATGGTCTATGTTCATGTTCTATGTTCTCATTCTCTTATCA